>NW_015112794.1:141661-148097 GCF_001443285.1 Poecilia latipinna | reverse complement strand
TAAATTTGACACAAAAACAACAGAATTAGCCAGCCTTCCATAGAACAGCTTAAATCTGTGATTCCCTCACCCCCCATTAAACATGCTTAAGGTAAAGGCTACATCGTATGTTTTTGTTTGTTTTCATGTTTTGAATGGTAAATTATTTCAGCTTTGAGTAAATAATATAGTTGTTTCTGAAAAAAAAAAAAACACACTTGTTCAATCGGATTTCTCAGTACATTAAACACCAGGGTAACATATGTAGAGATGAGCATAGGTGAAATAAAATACGTAGACATATGACATTTGCAAGTTAATGGGTTCTGCTTTACTGATACTATAAATCAGTTACAGAAAATTAAACCAAATGCCAGTCATTTTAGATCAAACCGATTAAGGTGTTTCTTCTACATTAATACACTGTCTGCTCTTGAGAAAGACAACATTTATATTCAGCTTCTGTTCAGCGCTGGGCTCAGCAGTACACAGAAAAACAAGGTTACAGAATGTAACATCAGGACATTGTACGATGGATGCACACTTTGAATTTAAATAATCTCATTTGCTCCAGATGCTTGACAAGAGGTCAAAAAATATTATCCATCTGCTGACAAATAAGCCAATATTTGGCAGTCCTTTTAAAATATTACAGTCAGTCTTAAGAATACACACTACCAATTTCTGAAAAGGCATATCTTTGGTCAGTGAAATATTGCTAAAGTTATCATGATGACAAAAGTGATGCCAGGAGCCCTTCAGTCAGCCACAAAGCTACAGATAGATTACTAAGGAAAGTTACTAGTCTGTGTATCAACTTATGAATAAAAATAACCACCAGTTCGTTCAAACGTTCAAACCTTGTAATCTAATTTTTCACAACCATTTGGGGTTTCTCTGATTAACATGTATAATTATTCATATGAGAAAAAACCTCTAAAAACCTTAGTTTTGTAATAAAGCCTTTGGCTTATTAGCTGTAGTGGAGGTAGCAACAATTAATTGTTTAAGAAGCTAACTAGGCAAAATAATGTGGGAATACCCATTTACAGAAAAAGGAGCACATTTCATCTCAGTGCTTACCTTCTTTAAAAGTGACAAGATGTCACTTTAAAAGAAATAAAAAAAAAACAATATTCAGTGGCTATGTTAAAGGTATCTACAGGAAAACCAGTGAAACTGGGACAAAGCTGGATGAGGACCCATGTTTGCTAACCATGTACATCGAGAACAATGATGACAAGAACAATTTCCAAAAACTCACTATCATAATACCCTGGCCATTGCCTTCCTATGCTATTGTTTCACAGCTCAATTTGGGCTTTCTCCCATTCACTTGGATTCCGCCGGTAGAATTTCTACTGGATCAATCAGTGCGGCGTGCTATCGACATGGTGAAAAGCTGCTTACAAGGCATGCCAGAAAAAAAAAAAAAAAAAACATTTTTCTGCCCTATCATCACAAACATAAAACATAAACATGAGGGATTTGTTAATTTGCTATTAATGTCATTGGACCAGATTCCAGTTAAAAACTCAAAAAAAGGTTTTTGACAACAAACATTCCAGGTGGACTCATTCTTAAATAACCATTTGAATATCTGGAAAAACACCAAATGACCAACATGGAATACGGTGGGAGATATATGAGAAAACACTCTGAGAACCATGTTCAGTGGTAATTCACCTGGATATATCACAAGAAGGGGCATTTTGCTTCTGGATTATCAGGGTAAGCAGGGTAGACATATTCAGGGTAAAAAAAAAAATATCAAAACAGAGCAGAAGAAAAAAAATCTTCATGGAAAAAATTAAAACTGCTCCTACACTACAGTACAATCCATGCTTAATTCAAACAAGGTCAGAGAAGACTCTGCCCTGACACAGCAATGTGCAAAATGACCTAAAAATGACATCAAAGCTTAAAAAAAGAGCAGCTGTGCACTTGTGTCACATACAATAATTTGAGAGCAATGCTACAGCTATATCGTTTGTGTGAATAAATGTATGAGTAAAAGCCTGTCCCTTTCAGTATACACACTTTAACTGAGTTCCACTGCTTTCTGCCCATTAAAAGTGTAAACATTCATAATGTGACAACTAGAAAACGATAAAGGAACAAATAAGTGATGGCGTAATTTGATATGACTTGATGTGAAACATAAAGTAAAAATGCAAGCCCTAAACACTTTCATTTGAATTTTGTCATGCAAGCTAGTTGTATAAAAGAATCAACTTTTCCATTGTGAACTAACACATTTTAAACAGTGCTGAGAAAAACTTAACCCATGTGTTTTTAAGCCAAATGTGCGATTTATTTTCCAGTCATTAAACTAAATGAGATCCCAGTTTCTGGACTTAATCTTATCCTACCATTATAAAACCAACAACAGCTTACTGTTTGAACTGTAAAGGCGGAGAATTTTATAATGTCATGTAAGCTTGTAACTGAAAATCCTTGGACAAAATGTAACACTTATTGCAATTTCTGCAATATTCTGCTAACTCTCGTCATTCTTAAGTTTGCTTGACCTCGGTGCTTTTCTTTGAATTCCCTCTTAGCTGCATGTCCTCCACCCTTCTAAAAGTGTAGGTTTTCCTCTTGAATCAAGTTAGAAATCTTTTGATTGCTTCTTAATGCTTACTTCTGGAGTCATTGTTTCTGTCAAATAAGCTTAATCCCTTAGCTGTCATGAGGACACTGCTGACCTCGAGAATACCAGTCACTGACATGTGCTGTACGTCAAAAGAGGTTTTAAATTAGTTTTGCAATACTAAAGTAATTAAAAAAAGAAAAAAAAATAAGTTACAAATATCTTGAAAAGAAGCTCATTCATCATGCCTCCTTGCTACTCCTTATGCATTTCATGAATTTAGGCATCCTTCAAGCTGCTTTGCCGAGACTAATTTCTAGGTCACAGTAGTATCATGAGACAGTGGCACAAAGGAGAAAAAGACACTGCTTTGTTTTCCTAGTTTGGATTTATACTGAGTTCACTCACCTTTATGTTACATGAACACAGCTGTGCCAACACAAGTGCACAGGGTTATTAGCTTGAAAAAAGTTCCCTCTTGTATACAAAAAGAAATAAGAACCAAATTGCCACTTGCTGTAAAAAGCCGACACATTGTCTTGTAAAGGTTTTCACGCTCGTTTTCATATTTTTCCAGCTTACAACAGAGGTGGGAAGTAACAAAGTACAAGCACGTCATTACTGTAGTTAAGTAGCTTTTTCTGTACTTTATTTTGGGCTTTTTTTTTTTTTTCTTGACCACTTTTTTACTTTTACTCCCTGCATTTGAACAAAAGCATTATATACTTCTACTCATTTCCTACCTAAAACCGTCTTCTTACTTCTATACATATTGCTAACAACATGAACAAGTCATAAAACAGAAGGGAAATTAATCGCTCTGATCGAAGGTGTCCAGAGGTAAGAATGGTTTGTGACACAGAGAAAAACATTCAAACATGGATGAAGACAATGTATTGGGAAACGGAGATTCAGAGACGCTAGATATTTATTCACACTCACAAAAGTAAAATCCAGTGCACCCAGTTACCTTCAGAAGTCACTTAATTAAAAAAAAATAAATAAATTAAGCCTTCCCTGCATTTGACTTATTACCACTAAATAATTACCACTATAAAATGCCTAAGAAGTTTGAGAACGTGGCCTTTATAATGGGGTAGCAAGAAGAAAGCCATAGGAACTCATGTTCTTTGTTTGCCAGAAATAAATATGCAAAGGAAGATGAGAGATGAGACCACAAGTGAACTTTTTTGGCCTGTATGCAAAGCACAGCGTGGTGGAAAACTAGTACTGCACACCGGCCCGAATACATCATCTACCACGGTGAAATATGGTCATGATAGCCTCATGCTGTTGGGTTGCTTTTGATTGAGTGGCATACATCCAGAGCTACGCTACAGTACAAACTTAGATCAAAACATATTCATATGTTACAAAGGCCTAAGCCTAAATCAACTGAATATCTGTGGCAAGACTTTAAAGTTGCTGCTGGCAGCCAATTTCCATCCAATCTGACTGAGCTCGTGCTTATTTGTAAATAAGAATGGTCAAAAAATTCAGTCCCCAGATGTGGAAAGCTTCTAAACAATCCCCAAAGTCTTGCAGATGTACAGTAATCACTGTAAAAGGTTGATGTAAATTGTATTGATTCAGATAGTTCTTTGTAGTGTTGTGAAAAACAAACAAACAACAAAAAAAAAACAATCTACTCTTTTGAGGAAAACCCCAAATAAAGCATGTGTGGTTGTGACATGACAAAATGGGAAAAGATCCAAGGGGTATGAATGTTTTTGCAAGACGCTGCTGGCGTGTATTTTAGATAGGAGTAATAACTCACTATGGAATCTGCTTTACTGAAGACGTCGAGCAGCTCCAAATGACGCGTTTGACTCACTCAATTAAACCACCTCTAGTAATTACAGCAAATGTCAAAGGTTTTGTCCTTGGTGAGCACTGGATTATGAAAGATCCATCAACATTACGGCACTAAACTGTGGAGGGACAACAACGATGGAATAAATGGAACTTGATGGATTTTCTGCTTAAAGTATGTTAACTAATCAATTAGTCAAAGACTTTTAAGAGTGGGGGTCTGAAATATTAGCCCTTTGTCTAAGAGAGGCATACAGCTTACAGTGCAGTAAGCTTTATATTTGAGGCACAAGCATTTTCTTGTTTTTTTTTGTAGAATTTCCCTTTTCACCAGAAATTTTTCCTGAGTCAACTTTATCTTTAAAAGCAGAGCAAAGGATGTAATTCTAGCTATTGGCTTTCAATGAAGGTAACCAGAGAATCTCTGTCCTTACACAAGGTCAGTGCTGTGCTGATGAGCTGCATATACAGGGATAAAGTGCCGCAATCACTCCTTCTTTTACAGCCTCCAGCTGCTAAATGCACTTCCACTGGGCTAATATGAAATAATTTTGATGAGAGTGTGACACATAACCCTTCTGTTATATGAGAAAAGCTGAGGTGTCGACCCCCCTCACTACGAAACCCAGAACCACTGAGGAAAACTGGAGGGAGAGGGCGAGGGAGAGCAACCCAGAGACAGAGGGAGTTCTGCTTGGTCAGCAGTCCTCACGGCCCACAGAGGATCAGAGCAGTAATTCTAGTGCTTCTCATCAGACAGGGGAGTCCTTCCCCCCTAGGCCATCACAAAAACAGTCTTATAGCTGCTGTACACACAATGGACTTGACAGCTCACAATTAACCTTGGTGTGAAACCACTGCCTTTTCTATGAAAAAAAAAGAAACAGTAGCAGTTAAGTTTTAAATATTTATTACATCCATTTTTCCATCTCATCCGCCTTCACTTTTGTCTTCACACCTGGGTGTCTTTGAGGGGCAAAATATTTTAAGTGCCTGCTTAATCTGAAGGGTGGGAATTTTTTTGAACTCATGATGTATCCTAAAACAGACAAGCTGCACCACTGCAGGGGGATGAAATAATTCTGAATCTTGAACAAAGTTATGCTGCTACTAATTTGTGATTTGTTTTTTCTTCTTAGAAATGAATAGGAACACGGCGACCTACCAGAGTGTACCCAACCTCTTGCCCAATGACAGAATCCTGCAAGGATAAGCAGGTATGGAAAACAGATGGATGGATGGGATGAATATAAATCTGTCCCCCAAAAAAAGACTGGGAATGATTGTATGGAATGAGAGCAATTAAAATCAAAATTATCTCTTTAATTTTTTAAAAAAACTTAAAGACTTCCTACATACCTGATCAAAAAAGCCACATGAGATATTAGAAGGATGTTTTCAAATGGCAAAAAAGTGATGATGAAGGCTAAATAATCTTAAATAATCAAATATTGGAGACCTCATCATGTCATATCTAACATCTTGTGGTTGCACACATTTCCTGATTTGACACCTGTATTACACCTATACTGGTCATTCATAATTCCAGTAGAATCTGATCACCTGTGAGACTTTTATTTGTATGCATATCTTGTAATATTTGAATTTTGAAATACTGTTTACATTACAACACAATATTTTCATAATATGGTGCAACACAAACTTATGGTCTTATGGCCCAAACTTTTGACTTTCCGGCAGGAATCAGTTGATTCCTCCCCCTGATTCCTGCCAAATCAGAGGGAGGTTTCCTCAACCTCTCTCTAGAAGGTTAAGGAAATTCACACATTAGGAGACTCTGCACTCGTTTCAGGAACTAAACAATCACCCATCATTGGTGGTAATAGTGATCCTCAGAAATGAATTCTAGAACACAAAAATAAGAATCTTACATTAATGTTCGTTTTGTTAACGGGGTCATCTGACCAATCATTTACCTTTGGTAAATGGGAGAAGGATTTAGGATTAATGTAATATGCATATTTTGCCAATTAGAGGGAATCTTACAGTCATATATATATATATATATATATATATATATATATATATATA
>NW_015112794.1:134044-138492 GCF_001443285.1 Poecilia latipinna | reverse complement strand
AGAGGGAATCTTACAGACATATATATATATATATAGATATATATATATATATATATATATGCCACATATATATATATGCCACATATATAAGATATTTTCAAACATTTTTGCAGCTGTATTAACCACCAGTTTCTCCAATATCTGCTTCACCTTCACCATATTTTAAATATGGCTGTGAATCATCATAAATGGATACCAAGTGATTAATGTCCACACTGTATAGTGTTACACCACCCTTACCAGACTGCCTATGATTTATCTTTCATGCAGATTGTGGATGCTGTGTAACGGGGATCTCTGCCCCACTGTCACTGACCTCTCCCTCCTGTGGCATTCCTTCGAGAACCCTGCCAGAAAAAATACACACTCTGCATGCTTGGGAGTAAAAGAAAACACCGTCTGAGGCTTTGAAAGCGTCTCACATCCATGTTTTCATGTACTGGCCATGAAAAACTGCAGAGTTTATAAAAGTTTTCAACACATACTTTGGATTGTATTCACAGGAGTAATTACAAATGCCACTGTCATGATAACACAAGCATACAAAAGACTTTATGATGTCCTTTTTAAGTCTAACATCAAATACAGTTATGACAATTAAACCATTTCTGGCAGGAGATACTCAGAGCTCCAACAGTGTGCTGACAAAAGAGCGCATAAACGAGCAGGAACGTGCAACCATTGTACCTCAACAAAAGCAACTCAAGTTGAAAGCTTCTGATATAGCAGTTTGCGCCATAAGAACAGTGGGAAAAATATTGACCAGACACAGCAACACAGCAGTCTGTCTTACTCTCAAATACAGTACATTGCAAATGACTTTTTTCAATATAATTCATCTGTCAGAGACAAAGGAACATCAGTTGATCCTTTCCACTTTGCTAAAGGGACCGATATGTCACATGTTCCTCAGAAATGTTATCACATAATGTTTACTGATAATCAGTTTGTTTCGAACAGTGATTCAGCCCAGTGTTTCTCTGTAAAAAACAGAGTGAGCGTGTTTCCTTATACTGCAGGATTTTTTTTTTTTTTTAAGTACTCACACTACATTCATATTCACAGTAAAATTGTCAACAAAAATATGTGGTAAAAGTAACATGGAAACACAAAATCCTAAACATATTTATATACAAATAAAAGCAGCCCACCAGTAAACCGCATGAAGGCACCTGGTTCTCAGTGAAGCCTCAGATTCCCGATCTCTGCCACAAATCCAATTTGGAACCGACTTCTGAATGCACAACTGAGGGAAGTCAGTTTTCTACGGCTCCAAGCTGGTATCTCACTCGACCTCTTCATGAGATGTGCCGCAGGGCTGTGCAACTGCCGATGACCCGAGAACTGAACATGTCATCGTAGCGCTTATTGACCCAATTCTGGTAGCTGCTTGCACATCACTAACAAAATTACACCACCTCAACCAACATGTGTAGAACATGCTCAATATTGCGCCGTATTAATTAGTAAGGGTTGGGTTGAGAGTAAGAGCCATTGCGCTTTAATAGTTTGCGTTTATTATTGTGACCTACAGCTAAGCTAACTGTAACTGATGCCACTTTTTTTTTTTTTTTTAATCAGAAAGCAAATAAACTGTTGTCAATTGACTGGGTTTTCTCTTTCATCAATAAATTAAGGTACAAAATGTATAAATTCATATTTGTTTATAGTTCTGCAAGTGCAAAATGCTGGCGATGGTCTCAGTGTTTTGCTTACCAATATATGGGCATATGGAGCAATGACATGCTCCATATGCCCTTTAAGGTGACACTAATTTTAAGATCTAAACAGCAGCTGATCAGCTATGTACCTTGTTCTTTTCTTAAGCCAACTAAATATCCTTACACCATATGTCTTACTTATACCGCAGCATACCATTTCTGTGAGTGTCATAAAATGTTTGTGTCAGGGCTCATCTTCCTCCACCTATCCAAAGCCATAATCCTAGAGAAAACACTGCTCTGTGAATAAATTAGGCATAAAATTAGAATCACATGGCTAACAGAGTGAAGCCCCCTCCTTATGGTCTCACCGACCTATTGAGGCATGGACTCCAATAGACCCCGAAGGAAGATGCCAGCTTTCAGTGGACAGCAGATTCTTCAAGTCTATTAAGTTGTGAAATGGGACCTCCACAGATAAGTGTTGTCTCTACAACACATCTCAGAAATGCTTGATTAGACATAGAACTGTGAAATCTTAAGGCCAAAGCAATGTCTGTATTGTAGATTGTGTATTTGACATCCTTCTCTCAGAACCAGCTTTAACTTCGTCAAACATCTGAATTGTAGTAAGTTTGTTGGACAGGACAACACTGGCCACTCTTTGCCCTTACCTGCATCAGTGAAACTTTCCTCCCCTTGACCCTTACAACTGTTTGTCACAGCGGCTTTTCAGGACCAATTTTGACAAAAAAAAAAAATAAATAAATCAGTCCAGACAAGGAACACCCAACAAGAGCCACAGTTCTGAAGATGCTCTGACCCAGTTATTGAGCAATCACAACTGAGACCTCGCTCAAATCCTTAAACAACCCCCTGAACAAGATGAGTTTTTTTTAAGGTAACTGGCTGCTTAATACATCCAGTAGTCAAATAATAACACAAACAACTATTACTTGTGTAGTTAGCTGATTCATTCTGACACAATTATGGCCATAACTTCATGCAATCTTGCAAACTACCTGTATGCCAACAATAAATTGAGTGTCTCTACCTGCTATTTTGTTCTTTTGCAAAAAAAAAAAAAAAAGAAAAAAAAAAGAAATGCAAGCACTTGCAAAGGTCTAAGGAAGGCAGTCAGCTTTTACATTTACCTTTTTCTGTACAGACCTTGAACTGGAAGGAAGTCAACCCCTAAAGAGGCTGCGATTACACAGACAGCAGTGAGAGGGGGAACAAAAAAGAAAAAAAACATAGATCCATTTCCCTTTAAAAAAAGGTTGGGTCACAGCGACAGCATGGGGTCTGTTTTAGTTTCCACCTCCTACACACTCATGCATTAAATATTGTTCAACAATCACACTCTCCAGTGACTCTCTGAGCCCTTTCTTCCCACCCTCCAGCTGAACATTTCCTGGGGAATTCCAGCCAGGGATGTATTCTTTATGACACAGCAACTGCAACAGCTGAGGGGAAAAATGTTTTCTAAAGAGGAGCAAAGAAATACAATCAGGGTTTTTCGTTGCTTTTAACACAAGCAAATCAATAACTCAAGAACACAGCCTAAACATATGAAAATTCTTCTTCATGTTGCAATGTCTTCAGAGCATCATCTTCGTGTGATGTGATAATTTTATGTAGTTTTGACAGTATATTCAACATTAGATTCAAAGTGTGAAAGAAGGTGTTAGGTATTTCTAAAACTAAAAAAAAAAAGAACATAACAGAAAGGTCTCGTTAGTAATCTTCAAAAGTGAGGACGGTATACGGTTTAAACAACAACTTTGATTAATTGTCAACAGTGAGTAAAATTAGGGGATCTAACCGTTCAAAAGCTTTTGCTGACCTATAAACTGGCAAATAATCTTAATCATGTGAACAACATCTAGTGATTGCCAGTTGCCTCTGGCTGTTGCACGCTGCTTTTGAGCTTGTGATATTGGTGCTTCTGTGTTCTAATTATATCTGTGTAAAGTATTTTATGAAAGGGTAGACTCATTGTAGATACCTTTGTTTCAACCAAAGACTCTCATAATGAAAAATAAGTGCTGCATATGACACCCGCAATCACCAAGCATTCAAAATATTCACAAAAAAATGAAATAAAAATAAAAATAGTTTTAATGTGTTAAGGAAAACAATGCTTACTAGTTTTGAAGGTGTTTTGAAAGGTTTTAAGTTTGCCTTTTAAATTCAGATTTAGAAACAAGCATGTCTTGAACTTAAAAACATATATTTTCTACACCAGAATTTAAGGCGCCATTTTAACTTTTTCGCAATCCATTCTTGCTTTAAAAGGCAAAACTGCACACAATGGGCTATTATTAATTTTCCAAAATATATTGTATTGCTCATTTCAATTAGCAGTCAGCATTGTGGTTACACCCCTATGTGGAAATAATAATAATTAAAAAAAAAAAAAAATCTAACAAAACAAGGTGCTAATGCAAACGAGGCAACACACAGTTAGCATATGACAAGTCTAACAACAATGCACAAAGTTTCATCCAGCAATAAAAACAAGCAATCAAACCAGTTTTGTTTTCTGTCAAAAAGGTAGATATGCAGAGCTTCATCTAAGACAACATGCAACAACATGCTCCCTATCAGTTTGTATGATAGAATTCCCATCTGTTTGCATTCCCACTAAGAAAAACCATGACTACAAACTGCAATCATACGTACTGAAAGTAATTTAGCAAAAGTAAAAGAAAAACTACAAAAAAAAAAAAAAAAAAAAAAAAAAAAAAATTTTGGACCCCAAACCCATGGGAAATGCTCAAAAAA
>NW_015112794.1:120267-131186 GCF_001443285.1 Poecilia latipinna | reverse complement strand
GCAAAACTGCACACAATGGGCTATTATTAATTTTCCAAAATATATTGTATTGCTCATTTCAATTAGCAGTCAGCATTGTGGTTACACCCCTATGTGGAAATAATAATAATTAAAAAAAAAAAAAAATCTAACAAAACAAGGTGCTAATGCAAACGAGGCAACACACAGTTAGCATATGACAAGTCTAACAACAATGCACAAAGTTTCATCCAGCAATAAAAACAAGCAATCAAACCAGTTTTGTTTTCTGTCAAAAAGGTAGATATGCAGAGCTTCATCTAAGACAACATGCAACAACATGCTCCCTATCAGTTTGTATGATAGAATTCCCATCTGTTTGCATTCCCACTAAGAAAAACCATGACTACAAACTGCAATCATACGTACTGAAAGTAATTTAGCAAAAGTAAAAGAAAAAAAAAAAAAAAAAAAAAAAAAAAAAAACATTTGTGACCCCTAACTCATGGGTAATGCTCACAACAGAGTCATGAATAAATGTCACTTGTCAGTGGATACTCAAATGGAAAAGTCATAGAGCGCTGGTCCTGAACAGTCACTAAGATTAGCCTTCACATGGGTACTACCTTTATCAGATATACGAACGGTGTCTGTGTGGACTTTTTCAGCAGAAACAGTTTGTGTATTAACACATTAAACTAAAATAAGACATAACCAAGCGTTGTGAAATGTGAAAAGGGGCGTACAAATACATAGTTTAAATACTACAAAGAAACGCAGGCTTATCATCCTAAAAGGAAGCATGTGGATGATTTCATCTGGCACTCCCAGTTGCCTTACTGTGGCACTAAGTCATGCATTTTAAGGAATTGCACTTCAGGTAGGAGTCTAGCATTAAGCATTAGTAGTGTGCAACACAATCCAGAACACTAGCTGCTGAAACAGCATCCATTGCAGCACTGCATCCGACATCCAAATGCTCAGCTGATACATAGAGGAAAAAAAAAACCCCGACCATTGCCTCTTACTCAATTCCACTCAATTCTCATCTCCCTTCAGTGATCTGTCTGGGATTCTTCCCACTGAGCTCAATTTCTCCAGTGGAATTTCAACCGGGCCAATCAGTGAATAGAAAGAGGAGTTGTGAACGATGATGTCAGTTTTCGGTGCCATTTTAGAATAGTAGTCTGCCTATAGTTGTAGTTTTAGCAATGGCAGCAGAAGAAGTGAACAAAGCCATTCATCATTCATTCCCTGTTGGCCACACAACCAAATATTGAATTAACATTACCCAAACATTAGTGAATGGATGGATGGATATATATATATATATATATATAATTTTTTTTTTCTTTTTCAGATCACTTCTGAAAACTCAAGAGAAGGAAATGGGTGAAATTCCCAGCAGATCACTAGTTTCTAAAACACTCAAACCAACCGGTCCAGCATCAAAAGATCCCCTCTCTTACTCATTCTCATGCTCAGTTCAAATGTTGAGTTGCAGCTACACAATTTACAATTTATGTATGATTTTCTTTCCTGGCCTTTTCACCCCAGAGTAAAAGAAGATAACATTTACTCTCCTCTACCTGTTTGAATTCTCCACACATCAAAGCACTAAAACACATCCTCGTGCCACCTGGGCTTTTGTGTCAAGAGAGATGGTCAATATTTAGAGGACACACAACCTTCCTACTGGTTGGCATCTTTGGGGAAATCAGCAATCAGCGGAGTGTCCTCTTCAAACATGGAAATGCCATTCCAAAACAGATGTTCTTATTGGAATACATTTTAACATTTTATAACCAGGACAAAATCCTAACATGCCGCCCATATTTTTGATTAGTCTACAGTAAACGATCAGGGTCACATCCTGCATGCCCACTAAATCTCACACACGTCAATGTCAGCTTTGATGTTGAGCTGAGCCAGATAACATTCAGGTCAAGTCCGAGTTACTGTACGGCACATTTCCATGCAGAGCGGCGCAAGGATGCTGAGGCTGGCCAGTATGTAGCTTTACTTAACCATTTAGTCTAATTGAAAGAGAAATATTTTACAAACAAGTCGCTTAATCAAACATCCATCCCCTTACCTCTATTATCTGTCAATGTCAAAAGCAGCAAAGCACATTATTTTGCGAGAAAAAAAGAAAAAGAAAAAAACAAAAAAACATCAGACTTGTCAGGTTTCTCATGACGCGTCAAATGAGACAGATCGACCGATACTGAAGGACCGAGTTGGGAAACGTCTCTCTGCTAATGTGAAAAGGTCGTCTGCAAGCTGTTAAAAATGAAATGCTGTCAGCGCTTCTGCTGAACCAACGCCGAGCGGAACGCCTCCCTGTGTAAGGGAGACCCTCTTCGGGAGGAAGAGCACCTCTAAAGACAAACGCCAGGGTTCAAAAATGACGCCGCGAAGCATCTCGGAGGGGAAAACGAACGCAAACATCTTACCTGATGACTCTCACTCCTTACAGCATGCGAGCTGGCTTGGACGTAGGCGAGGCGACACACACCACAAGCGGGTCAGCAGCACGGCTTGCCTGCCTGCCTCCTACACGGCATCAAGCCCCTCCTCGTTTATCGTACAGTGGAGAGAGATGGGGGGCTAAAAATAAATAAAAAAAATAAATAAATAAAATAGGATCACATATCTGTGCGACGGAGAAAAGGAAGCGGCGTCACTCTCGTCCAGCTTCTCTGACTATTATACATTTTGTTGTAGGGTCAGGACGGCTTTGTGGATCGCTGTTGATTCAGATGAGCTGCCGAAGATAAGATTATCCACACAAAATTTCCACGGACGCCTAAATGCACAGGCCCGATAGTTTGATATAACCAAAGACTCTTATTTTGAAAGCGCGCTGAATTTGTGCACCTTTCAATAGTGTGTGAAGAGTAAAAGCAGAGCCTGCCTGACGCTTGATGTGGCCTCGGGCAGACTTTGACTAGTCACTTACAGCTATCTACAATTTTAATAGCATCACTGCAATTTTAATATTTATTTTAATGTACCCATGCTGTGCGTCATTTAAGCATGAATTTAGCTCAGCCTCTTTAGTCAACAAGTACCTGCAATGATGTTGGGGTCACTCATATGTGACCCCTCACACTGCAAAATTAATCAATTAATTCAATCATCTACCCACATTTGCCAGATGTTGGGTCAGGCGGAAGGAATTCTGCAAAGTCTGTGACTCGGTGCAATGGCCTGGCGTGGTTACTGTAACAGTTGGGTTCATTGTTTTGTAGGCTACAAATAAAAACCTTTTTTTTAAAATGGCTGCGTGTTCAAACTAAACTGTTAAGAAAGTGCGAATACAACTACTTCAGTAAAGCTGTGTTTTTATGTGGACAATAATGTTAGTGGATGCTAACCATCACCGTGGTGGAAATGGCAAATGTAGAAGAAGCATGTGGTTCCCAGGGACCCATATTCTCCTAAATACTGCCCTGACTGTTGTGTGTGGTTCAGACTCTGCAAGACTAATATCAGTCTGGGATCCTTTACAGTATCCTTTGGGGATATTGTATGTACTTGCTCCACCTTTAACTGTGAATGCTTGTGACCAAACCATCAAACCAATGTTTTTTGCCAACCGCCAACAAAACCTAAGAAGAAGAAAAAGAATCATCATCATCATCATCATCATCATCATCATCATCATCATCATCATCATCATCATCATCATCAAAGCACATAAATTATACCAAGACTACACCCTGTTTCTGTTGTGATTTTGGAGGAGTCTGCTGCAGATCAACTGTGGGTTTGTAGGTACAGAAGACAAGTTGTGAAGTTTGCAGCTGAACGTCTTCCATCGCTATATATTTTCTCTGATGATTGCCCAGTAATTATAACTGAAAAAAACAGCACACGTGTCTTTGATTTATGTTTTAACATCAAAACTCTTAAAGTCTATTTTTTTAAAATCAGAATTTCAGACTCACTTACCTTTCTAACACATAATGATTAACAATTACAACAGCTTTATTAAAAATTTGGCAATACTGAAAAACAGAGAACATTAAAGAAATGAACAAATGTAAAACAGCTGACAGGTTGCAAATGATAAAATCAATATGGTTATTACACTGTGATGTATATTTTAAAAAGAAACAAAAAATATGCATGAAGCTGAAGTAGTTAATGTGTACATTAATTTAGTTAATATTCCTTAGATGGTGAAATATGGACGTGTATGAATTTGGTTTTAATTTGTGGGAAATTCATTTAAAACTAATTGTTGTTAATGGTGAATTTGGGAAAAAAAAAAAATTAAAATAACTGGGAGCCCTCTTCCTGGAGTATCTATCATCCCCACATTTTTTGTTACCTGACACCATCATTAGCAAGCAATTAATTCCTTATAGCTTTTGGGAAAGTAGAGCCAAGTTTGATATTGTTTTTGTTTGTTGTTTGTGTTTCGGGAACATCCATCATGAATTGACTATATTTTATTGAGATGTGTTGGCAAAACACATCTCAATAAGTTGCAGTTTGCATAAATGTGACCTAAGCAGCTGTAATGATTAAACATTTACCTTTCAAAGTGTGACTGCTGGTATCAAACTGAAAATTTACCTATATGTTGTCAACAAGCATATTTGTGAAGTTGCTCAAATTTTGAAACGTAAAAAAAAAATAAAAAATAATAAAAAATAATAAATGTATGTATAGATTTACTGCGACAGACTGGCGACCTGTCCAGGGTGTACCCCGCCTCTCGCCCGGAACGTTAGCTGGAGAGGCACCAGCACCCCTCCCGACCCCACTGAGGGACAAGGGTGTTCAGAAAATGGATGGATGGATGGATGGATGGATGTATAGATTTAATGTAATTATCAATCCAATTTTACCTCCCTCTCTGTAAGCGTCAGATTGTTGCCGTTTCCTGGGCACATACTGCCACCTGAAGGAGAACTGTCAGCACTTACAACCAGGATAAACCTGTACTTATGGGAGGGAAGATGGGATGTGGAAATGGGAGTGTTGTTTTAAGAACACATGCTAAACTGTTCATATTTTAATGTCTTATTACGATAGGGAACCTACCTTTGCTTTCTTTTAACCACCTGTACATTTTATTTTAGGCTAATCTTCTTCTGATGACAACCGAAAGCAGTGAGATCTAGTAGGAAATAACATTTATTTCTATATATACAAATCATAATAATAGTGAAGGACAAATAGAGTCTCTGCAATTTCATTCCACATTTCTGATAATCTCATGGCCCTCTGGTTTCCAAAGAGGCTTTTAAAGTACACTTGAATTGCTGATGAGATGTGGTCAGATAGGAAAACATTTCTGAGAAGTACCCCATTTAGAACGCCTTCCTGGTACATTGGTGCCCCTGACATCACTGTAACCCTTTACTGGATGGTGACACCTGGTAACCAAGATACTCTACTTGAACTTTGTGCTTTGAGCTTTTACCTCTATCTTTTCTAGATATTTACAGAACAAAAATGCACTTAAATCTGGTCGTGGGCTCCAGGCCATGCTTATCTTTGCATGGGTGAGAATAAAAAAGTTCTTTGCATAGAAATGGACTTTGTTCAAATAGAAAAAAAAACAAAACAAAACAAACAAAAAAAAAACACTGCATCAGTGTGTGCATATAAATGATAAGCAGTAGTACAATTTTGATGATGTGCAAAATATACTATGTAAGTGCAAAACATTTAGTCCTTTAGCTAAAATCGGATTTTTGCCACACTCTAAAAATTATCATCTCTATGGAAGCAGTCTTTGCCCTGTAAATTTGTTTTATGTCTCACCAGAAGAGGGCAGCATTGACGTACTTTCCGGTACGGGCTGGAAATCTAAACAGCAACGTTTAGAAACAAAGAAACATTTTATCTTTTGTGACTTAGATATCCAATTAAAAACTGAAACATTTGAGTATCAGACATTTCTGCCAAATCTTTCTCTAGTTTGTTTCATACTGCGATCCGAGTGAGCAAAGCATATAGTTTAAGAATGTTTCCACTTGCAATGAAGATCCTTAAAAGTGTAAAATGAAAACAAAAATTTAAGACTAATACATCTAATATACCTAATTCTAATATCTAATGTTTCTGCAGTTAAAGGATGACTAACAATATCCCAGCTTTTCAAAAAGTTTCCTAATTTAAATTTTACTGTGATTCACAATAGGTTTAGTATGTGAGCTATCAATGTCTGGAAGATTGTTATTTACTCCAGTCACACATCCTTTTACATGTATTTATATTAACAGCCATACTGTGCAGACACAGACTTATCTGCCATCTTTACACCTTTTTCTACTTTCAAGTTGGCTGAGGCTGAGATCATAGTGGGATGAATCATGAGAATGTAATAGAAACATATGCTGAATATTCAAAACACATGTGGTGTGTGTGTAGGTGATGTAATGATCCAGCCTAACATTTTTTAAAGTTAAAATTAATTTACCAAATACGTGGCAAACAAACACTGCACTGAATTCATTTCTAATTAAAATATGGCAAACACATCTTGTTGTACTGCTGACTTACAAACCTGTGGATTGATAAATTAGATTACTTACTAAATGACATGTGGTGAGTTTTTAAAAAAACTGTTCCAAACCATTATCTGAGCAGACTGCTTTGCTAAAGCTCACAAAAAGAGGTTGAACGCCCTTTAAAAATAGGAAAAAGTCACACATGAATTGGAACTCCGTCACTTGTGCAAAAGTGGTTGTTGCCCTTTTAGGGCCTGTCAGACTGAGCAGCACAGTGTCTACTACTGGGCAACGAGCTTTGTTGCCATTGGGACATTTCCATGGGAACCAGCGGCAGTAAAAGGAAAGTGGGAGGATCCTGGTTAAGCAGCCAAAGGGGTGTGTGTGAGATTTATTGGTATCCTGCTTCATTTAAACCATCTCCGTGCGTCAAGCTGACAGAACCCTCCAGCTGCTGTAAAGAGAACTTCTTACGCTCTCAGCTCTAAATTTGAAACAACCTTTTGGATTATCTTTATTTTCGGGATATAAGGTAGGAAGGCCTTTTACAGACTGTATTTAACAGTAATGTACGGTTTTTGGTCACATTTGAGAGCACCTAAATAATATGTAATTCTTATTTTGCAGAGTTTCCTGCCTTCCATTATAGGACCCATGTGGGTGGTAGAAAAGATTCGCATGTCAGTAGAAAGATCAAACCTGCCCATGCCTTCAGCAGAGCTCGGCTTCAAAATCAGTGACATCATGTTGGGAGAAAAGACTGACAAATCCAGAAGGATTTCTCACTGTCCCAACATCATCACCCCCGACAACATCCCAGAATTCTGCATCCCACCAACAATTTTATCCCTGCAGGAGATGAAGAACTCGGAGCAAAAGGGAACAACTCGCATCAAAGTGCCTTCCTGTGAGAGGGCTAAACCAGAGGCCGAAGTAACATTTCATGAGGCGCTGCTAAATCCTCACATTATTCAGGTAGAAAGTGTGGATGAAAGCCCCTGTGACGGATGCAGCGATGAGGAGACCACCAACGCCGATCCCCAAAGCCAGGCCGCCTTGTCCCTTCCACACCTGGCTAAAACTCAGACCAGCTATGGCTTTTGCACGTTACTAGAGAGTCCCCACACCAGGAGAAAGGAGTCAATTTTCCATTCTGATCCAGGCTCCTCTCCTCTGCTGCTGCCCAGGAGTCGTTCCAATACGTGCTCTAAGTTCTCCCACTCTGCCTCACCGTCCTCCTGCCCCTCTTCATTCAGCCTCAACAGTCTGACCTCCAAGCTCTCCCCCAAGAGCTGCACCCTGAACTGGCAGGCCCCTCTGGACAGCGACACGACTTCTTCCACTGAATCATCACCTTTCAGCTCCCCGCTGCTGTCCAGGTGCCCTGCCAAGTCTTCCCTTTTCAAAGCACTGAGCCATGAACTGCTGCTTTCAAGAAGCATAAGAAAAGCAATGGTGTCCAGAAACAATTCCCTGTCGACAGACGAGGGCAGCTCCACAGACAACAGCCCAAATATCATGAGGAGAGCCTCTGAAGGGTTAGCTGATGGCCTGGCCAACAGCTACAGCCTGGCCCCACCCAACATCTTCCCCATGGACTTGACGTTACACAGAGAGAGGGTGATGAAGGAAAGAATGGTGCCTGTAGGAAAAGATGGCAGTCTCAGACTCTCAGCAGAGTACTGTCCAGATAACCAAAGACTGCGCGTTCGGCTGATCAGCGCTGAGGGCCTTTATCCTCTTTCTGTTGATCCAAAGATTATCAACTGCAGCGTCAGCCTCTCGCTGGTCCCCGGCAAACTCCAAAAGCAGCGCAGCACGGTCATCAGAAAGAGCCGCAATCCAATATTCAATGAAGATTTCTTCTTTGACGGCATCTCGGAGGAAGATCTTAGCCAGAGATCACTTCGCTTTAAAGTGGTGAACAAAATGTGCACCCTCAAAAGAGACTATCTCCTAGGTGACTGTGATCTCCCTCTTTCAAGTATCGTAACAATGTAGGTTAACTGTGTATTTAATGGGTTACTTTTGTGTTTGAGCTATTTATTTTATTTTTTGTATTCCATCAGTTTTGTATTTATTAAATTATGAAAAACACTGAGGATGTTTGTGTCGAATCTGTTTTAGAGTAGAACACAATTTTGTTCATATAAAGTATATCTCTTCTTTTCAACACAAAGTTTTATAAATAATAATAGGAAAATTAGAATACTGAGAAAATGTTGCCTCTCTGGTTTAAGTGAGATATTTTGCAAATGTTGAGTTGATGGTTTGTTAATGAGGATGCATCACCAGCTTGTTTAGTCAGACAGCATCCGTCTCATATTTCCTCTAAGCCTGTTGTTTACTTCCTGACCTTTCAAATGATTAAAATATCATGAGAAACCAGAAACCATGCAGGGTTGTTGTTTTTTTATTATTATTGACTATTTATAATTTATTAACCTTTAAAAATAGGATTTGGGTGTGTGAAACATAACTTGTGGTTATCCATGCACTGGAATATATTGCTTTGAGATAAATCAGATACTTATTCTAGTCATTTCCATCGTCATTTCCTAAAGGTGAAGTGAAACCCACACCATAACTAATTAAATCAACATACTAAAAACTGGACACCTTTCTGTTTCACACTTATTCACCATATTTACCAGACCAACACATCATCCACATGAGACGAGAATATCCTGCTGGTTTTACTGATACAGATCAGGTTCAAAAGAACCAGCTGCAATGGCAGTGACTAGTTAAAGATTAAAAAGGTTTCCCATGGCACAGAAAAGCTCTAAAAATGGACTGGCGAATGCACCAGATATGCAAAAAATATTTAAACAACAGTGACATAAAAAAAAACAACAAAAAAAAACACTTGATGCATTTGGTGAATTGCTGTATTTCTAAAGCAATAGCAAAAAATTTAATGAAGCCAAAGAATGAGGGTCTTAATTTTGTGAATAGGGTATTTTTAATCAGTCATAATGATCAGATTTAAAAGGTTTATTCATTCGTAACCACTGATTTTTGGTCTGCAAGTAAAGTAGTGATTTTGTGTTTTGTGATGATAATGTTGAGGAGCAATTTCTATTGAAAAAAAAAAAAACATCTAAGCATCCTACACATTTGGACAGTCCATCCTAAAAAGGGGATTTTTCCAGATCTGTGAAGGTGAATTATGCTGCTCAACACTTTTGTTTTGCTCACTATTGACTCAGCTGTGAAACAGCCGGCAATAAATGAAAGTTTATGACGTAAAGCCCTTGCTATCTGGTCAACCACTGATAAGATTTGAAGGGATTTGTAACAGTAAATCTAAAAGCAGTAAAGCTTTTTTTGTTTCCTCACCACGTTGATGTGACTAACATGGGTAGGACATTACTATTTGGTCTGAAGTGAAAAGAAAAAAAGGACAATGCAAATATTTTTACTGTGATTTAGCAGGATAGATCAACAAGTACAACACAATTGTGAAGTGGAAAGAAAAGGACACACGGTTTTCTATTATTTTACAAATAATATGAAAAGCCTGACTTGCATTTATACTCAGACCTTTTCACTCTGATACTATTAAATGCTTTCGAGGTCACCTAATTAGTGAATGTCTACGAAGGCCTGGGGTTTAGGCAACATTAGAGAAAAACAGCCTCATGAAGACTGGTCAAAATAAGGGATGAGTTGTGGAAAAGTAAAAAAAAAAGAAAGGTTAGGTGTTGGCTGCCATAACCTAACCTGTTTTAAAGATTAATTTAAATAGGCAGCCAGTTCTTTGTATTTTCAGATGTTGATGATCTCTGTTAGATCTGTAGGAAACAACTGTGTCCTCACAAACTGTTCTCCATGAATGTAAAAGCTGAAGTGGGGAAGTATGCCTGCTTAGTCTCAAATGTCCTAAAACAGTTGCCTAGTTACATTCACTCTACATGTATACCCTTTGCCCATGTTTACAACGTACATTAAGCTGGATAACATCGAGAACCTAAAAACATCCTTCAATACTGTGAACCCATTCCACTTCCAACTTGCATCATAACCGGTAGGTTCAATAGGTTCTTAAAATGGAAATATTTTATTTTAACGATACGCTATCTCCTTCTCCTACCATATCACAAGTTTCCATTTTACAGCTTCCCATGTGAAAGTTTGTTTAAACCTGCTCCCTTATCTTGTTTTCTGTTTTTTCAGGTTCCTACTTTAGTCCAGAAATGTTGACATACATATAAAGTTATAACAATACAATGCAAAACACGCAGTTTGTGCCAGTTTATTTTGTTCTCGGGCATGGATTTAATTTAACAAAGCACAACAGCTTCGTTACCAAGCCCAGACAGAACAGAGGGCTTGTCAGAATTATGCAAAATCAGCATTTTAATGTTAAAATGATGCAATGTAGTCATATTAAAATAGCAATATAACTCCTCTGGCTGTTTTTTTTTTTTTTTTTTTTTTACAAAAAGAGAAAAAAAAGGTTTTTTTTTCCCCCAATTAATTTAA
>NW_015112794.1:109454-117195 GCF_001443285.1 Poecilia latipinna | reverse complement strand
AATAAAAAAACAAAAAAACCCCCCCTGGTGTTTTTTTTTTTTTTTTTTTTTTTACAAACAGAGAATAAACAGGTTTGTTTTTCCCGCAATTAATTTAACAGTTTTTATATGTTAAATTTTAAACACAGAAAACTGTTAAATTATGGAAAAATTCTGCCGGAAATTCTGTAAAAAAACTGAAAATATCCTGGCAGAAAGTTGATATCATAGCTCAACTGGCCTGACAGAGCTGAAAAGATCTACTGCTCAGATGGAAAAATCTTTTGACTGGACATCTGTTAGTCATGAGTCCACAAATCTGGTCATGATAGAAAAGTGAAAATTTGCCTGAGCAGGGAAAGGAAGGTATGGAGATAATGGGAAGACAGATAGAGATGAAAACACCACAAAACAAAACAAAGAAAAAAAAAATATTCTTAGCTCATTTTTTTTTTTTTTTTACATTTTTATTAAAAAAAATATCCACGTGTCACTTTCCTTCAATTTCACCAATATTTCCTCCTTTCTGTTGGTCTGTATCATAAAATTATCCAAAATATAAGGTTTGTGGATGTAATGCAACAAGAGCTGAAAAAGCTCAAGGGGTGATAATAGGCAAAATTACAATTTAAATTCTTTCTCAGAACTTGTATTTATAAAAATCTGAAGTCTGAACTAACCTATGTTCAAAATGCTGCAGTGTAAGACGTAAATGTGATTATTTGGTTCAGAGATAATAGCTTATTCCATGATGTCAGTGGTGGTGTTCTGACTCATTGTTGTTTTGGGTACATTGCGTCACTGTTTTATGGCCCCTTTATTCAAACGAACATGGTTCTCAGTCCATAACCAGTGCAAGTAATAATGAGGCTTCATCATGACTTTGAAAATTAATAACAGGTTCTCTGAAACCATTTCAGGCTGAAGCAGAAACTATCAGCCACTAAAATAAACACTGCCTAGTTCACCAAGTCTTATGATATGAATAATACATTCTCTCAAATTATTTCCTTTTATATAAATACTTAGTAAAGCAATCTAATCTATACGTTTGAAGATTATTCATCTGCTTCATAAAACAAATATATAAAACTAATTTGCTCTTCCAGCCCAACATATTTTCTGTACAGACATCCTCTATTTACTGTGAGGAGAAGACCAGACTGTGAGGCTTCTGCACGTAGCAGACCCATCACTTAGCCTGTGTACCTGCCCTGTGTTACACCAGCCACTCAATCACCTCAGGCACTGCATGGAGCAGAGTCCAAGCGTGACATGTTTAGTACATAACAACCAAACATACTGTAGCTCAGACCTCCTCACATCAGATGAGACTTATATAAACAGAACAAAGGTGTTTAGACTCACTCAATCTGGCAGAAGTGCTGAGGCTCAGTCTACTTGAAGCTGTCTGAGTGCAAGGGTTGTTAGGCAAGGAAAAGTAGTTCATCACCATTCATTAAAACTTCACATTGAATTAGTAAAGCCAAGGAGTGGTTAATAATGTTTTTAAATTAGGCTATGTCAGCATTTTGTAATTGTTCTCCTCCCCTTTTAAAGTAGCCACATCTGGATGGCCTAATAATATGTGATTAAAAGTATAACACTGGCAAAGAAGATATAAAGGCAGTTTATGAACAAATTTTATTAAAACATAAAAAAAACTTTTCTTTATTGCTTTTCCAACTTGATCATATATTATAGCACCGAGGCTACATTCAAAAGAAATTAACATTTGTTTTACCTAAATGGACCTAGAGTCTCCATCTTGGAAATACTAGTTTTCAGTGATGTATGTGACACAGAATTTACTGATAGATGGAAAAGCAAATGGGATTATGTGGTACTCTGTTAAACTGGTTCAGATTCTGTTTGGCTCAGTGCAGCTGGTTTGTGTTATTTGGTAATTAAAGCAGACATCCTTTGTGAGGTTCCACAAGGTTCAATGCTCAGGCCACTTTTATTTTGGACTCCAATGGGATAAGAGTGTAAGAAGATGGATGGATGGATGGATGGATGGATGGATGGATGGATGGATGGATTTTACTGTCAAAACATGACAGATAAATGTGTTCATGCTTTTCAATAAGTGAAATTATTGCAATGATGTCTTTTTCAGTCTTAATTAAAAATAAACCAATCAGGCAGTTGCAATAACTGGATATGCCTGACTGGCTAGCTCACTGAAAACCTGAGATGTACAGAAACGATCATTTAAAAAAAAAAAAAAAATAAGGTTAAACACCAATACTGTTTTCAGTTTCCATATAGGTCAAATAATAAGCTGTTTGTGTTTTTTTTTTCTTAAATACTTTACATATCAAAATGTATTTTGTTTATATAAGACTTAAATTTTACAATGTTTTTTAATATTTTATTTGTTAATACATTCTTTTTTTTATATCTACTTATTTATTTTCATTCAAAGCACTTAGGATTATCGTTTGTATGAATACAAATAAACCTGCCTTACTTTATAACCTCCCCTTCCATTTTCCTAATCATCCTCAGGAACAGGTACATGCTGGTGAGATGGGTAATTGCATTGAGATCAACATGAGCATGGCACAATATTGTCCAAATGGCCATTACACAGTTAGGTAAACAGTCCATCATGACAGGGATTGTGTCTGTACACTGTCTGCTTCATTTACTTAGAATATATGTGACATGTTATGTAAATGTGTACAACAGGTCCCACGTTGTTGTTTTTTTCTTAAAATTATATGACAGAATTGGGCAAAAACACATTCATGTTAAACATACAAAAGAGAGAAGACACTTCCTGCTTGCCATTCTGTGTTTTTCCTCATTCAGAAGCGCCTTTTACTTCCATGGCAACGAGGCCCAGCTCTGGGGGGAAACCATGGAGATCCCGCCTTTCATGTGAGAGATGCTTTTATTTCGACACGAGTTGATACAGTCTGTCCCTGTCTGTTTAATTCAGGTGCATCTTAGCCTTTGTCGTGCTGCTGCTAGTATCCAAAGCCAGCTATCAATAGATGTGTCAAGAGCACCTTAAAAAAAAAAAAAAACAATAAGAAGGGTCTGAGAATGAAAAACACAAAACCACACGTCATTCTGACACACATAGTTTTTTTGGTCTGTACGGACAAAGATTAATAGAGTTTCATATAAATGTTTACATAAAAAAACACTATGGGATGTGTTTGAAAGATAAAAAAAAGATGGGTTGCAACACATAATCAAATAACTGCTAAAATAATCATTATATGAACATATAATAGAATAAAATGTTAAATAATAGTTTTTATATTCCATAATTTTACCAAGTATTTTTGAAAATATTGAGACATTTAAAAAATATATATACATACTTTTTTTTTTGTAAATAATATTTTTATGGTAACAGGAAAGTCTTACATAGAAACTCTACTGTTTTACATATTTTAAAATATGTAAAACATTTTATGATTCAGAATATTTTTTGTGTTTTATTTTATTACACTTAAGTAAGAATAAGGAGACAAGAGCCTGCCGACCTAAAATCTATATTACACTAAGTTTGCTGCTATACAATTTTGAAAGACTTGTGTAATTTAAAATCAATATGGAAAATAGTCTCTTTAGAACATGAGCATGCTGCATTATTTTATGATATTAGAAGGGTTGCAATTAAAACATTTGGTTGGAGCTTTTCTGATAAGAGACATGGCCAATAGCTTGTATAATCCTGCCATTTAATCAGAGGTGAACATGACTAAGTGATGGGTTTCTGTTTGCCAGTTTGGTTCTCTTGGTAACTGATCAACACAAACCAAACAGATGTCCTATTTTTACACAAGGGTTTACCAAACCTTGGCAGAGAGGAAACACTTTACCTTGGAAAAGAAGATAGACTCAATCGGGGAAACCACCTAAAACTCATGGTTAAATAAAATACTGTTTCTAATTCTTAATTTGGCCTTTTTTAGGATCTAATAGTTAGTTCTATCTCAGTTTCATAGACAAAATTCTGCACGCTGATGCAGTGGTTGCCCCTTTTAGTCTTGCAGCAAGAAAGTCCTGGGTACGACTCCTGACTAAGGGTTTAAGTGAATAAGGATGTATGTTCTTCCTATGCACGTGCTCTCAAGCTAACCAAACAGTGCAAAAACATGGTTGTTAGTTAAAATGGTCTCTTTAAATTGTGTGTGAGTGTGCGTGCTTGGTTGTTTGCTTAGTGTCGCCTTGTGTTGGAGTAATGGGCCAATAACTACTGAACATTTGTAATTACTTCAATCATTCAACAGTGATTATTAATTGATTTCAAAATAGGTCAATGTATTACAATATTTACCAGTAATTGGCATGTGAATCTATACATTCTAAAGCAAACAAGTATAGCTGTGTTTTCTCTCTGCTCCTATTTTGCAACTACACACATCTCAGTTTCTTTGTCTGAAGTTGCACTACAATTTACCAATCTGCCTCTAGCCTGAGGGTTGTCTGTTTTTAAATTCAGAACCTTTTGGGGGTATCTGAGGCCAAAAACCTCACACAATTCACCTACATAATTCATTTGTTTGAAATTTCTTGTTAATTCTTGCCTCATTAATTTACTAAATGGCTGCTATAACCCTTGTGACATTGGATTTTTAACTAGTCAAGTTTGTTTTCATCGCAAAACAGTTCTTGAAATAATTGGACTTTATGAAGAATTAGTTTATGGTTACTTTCCATGCCACAGGATGTGTTCATTATTTGCGTCTCAGACCGCAAATTGAAGCCACATAAAAGTTGCTGACGTCCGTCTGCGTGTTTATTGCCTCTGCTAAAATGAGACCTGTGTGTACTCTGCATACAGAGGGTAACAAACTGAGAGCCTCTATAACCAACCTGAGGGTTTTTTCTTAGAAATACTTTACAAATGATTTTAGAAAGAAAAAACAAACAACTTGTCCAATGTGTGTTTTGAACTCATTGTTTTGTTTTAGTTTCACTATTGAAATATTACCCTGGTGATGGCCCAGGACAAAGTTTTCTAAAGTAATTGTAGTTTTGCAGTTTCCTGGGTCTGACTTCTCTCAACTCTGTAAATGTCTGATTCGATACGACAAGCATCCATAACACATATCTGACCAGTATATTTATGAACAACAACTATTCATTCCATTTACTGTTCTATCCATTGTTTCATTGTGTCCCTTACACAATGAAAAAAAAAAAAAAAAAAAAAAAAATGGACTTTGATTTACAGTGCTCTTATCCTAATGTGCTGGAGTCATTTTAAATACCTGCATTGGTCTTTGATCAAAACCTTTTCAAATACTGATTGTGAGTTTTCTTTGCTTGATTGATGAGAGCTGCAGTATTACCTCATGTGGAGAGCAGAAAGCGACCATTTCCAAGGCCACACAGCTAGGATATCAGCACGTTTGCATGTTTCCCACCATGTGAGTCATCGCGTGTTGGTCCACATGTCAATTCTGTGATGCAGAAAGAGGAAGTGCGTTTTTCAGCATTAGGCATTGGATGCAAATTACTTTATGTATATGTGGGCTGGCAGTCCACTGCTCATGACTGTTACAAAAATGTGATATTGTCAAATGAAATTGAAAATAAAGGAAATTAAATCTGTGATAAAACTATGCAATATTATGTACAGACTTGGTTTAAAATAGGTGAAAAACTGATGAAGTTCTATAGAACAATGCCTAAACTAATCTTTGCAATTTACAAAGTTTGGTAGAGTTGTGGTACTTGGTATTGCTTTGTTTGTTTTCATCTTACCTCACTAGAAGTTTTGACAGCCATTGTGTAAGGGCAATATCATCTCACTTGGGATTCACAAATGAGAATGATGCATTCCAGGCTGGTGAAAAGCTGGGATATCTGAGCATATGCGATGCGGTAAGAAAGTCTCAAAAGTCAAAAGCAGGCGAGTTGATCCGTACGCTCGTGTTGACCGATCCGTCCGCAGTTGGTATGTCGTGCACGCATATTTTCGGATTTGTATGTGTAGTTTATTGCTACTTGTGCAGTTTGAAACAAGCAAATTCGACAAACGTTTACACGTGAATGCTGAGGTGTGCATTTATGCATTGTGTTATACACATTTGTGAATTATGTGGTACACTTGTAAATCTTAAACTTGTGGATCATATTGTACGCATTTCTCATTGCATGTTTTGTGAACTGTAAGCAATCTATGACGTGGCATCAGTGTGCGTATGCGCACTGCCACAATGTAGGGCGGATTGTGGGGTAGCACAGATAGTCAGAACACCGGGAACTATCATAGCTAATGCCCTGCGGTGAGATTTCAGGGAAATAGTAGGAAATTATGATCCAACGTTGTCAGTAGGGAACATGCAATCCCGAGAGCCATTACCCAGAGCGTTTTAGAGGGCGCAATACAACTTATTACATTTCCAAAACCCAAATGGAGTCTGGAATAACTAACGCAAGAAATGGATGAAGGCCTACACCCGACTTGATGTCCATTTGAATGAAACTGTGATCGACGTCGACGGCAACTAACACATGTTCCTCTGCAGGAAGGTAAGAGGTAGTAAACATCCCATTTTTTCTAGCAATGACAATTATTGATAGTCAAATCAAACATCAATAAATGAAGGTAGTTATGCTTGATTTTATGTGTGTAAATTCCAACGGTAGCTCTATGGCAGCTAGAGCTACATGTTACTGCATGAAAACATGCGTTAACTATTTTATACTATGTATTTTTAAGCATTTTCCTGAAGGCAAATTTTCACAAGCCGTTATTATTGAAGTCATTGCTCACCCGTTTTGTACGTGCAAAAAACGTCCGACACCGCTTTCACACTCGCATCCAATGAGACTGTTCTTCCTTTGGCTGCGAAACTTTGACTTTTTACGTTGGCTTCTCCACCGTTTCCCTCAAATATCCTTACAAACTCGATGTAGGACTCGAAGAATTTTCTTGCTTGTCGTCTTAGCCGCAGCGTTGGCTGATAAGGTAAACATGTCTCAGGTTGAGAGCATAGACATGTCTATCGAGAGCATAGATATATTATAAGACATATGTATCCAATATATATTATGGGCTCGTTGCACCTCAGCTTCCGCGTTCGGGGAAAAGCGGCTCGGTTGTTTCCGATCTATTGAAAATGGCATTTTACACCAGGTGCTTGCAGGGCTTGAAAGCTATATACATCGATCCGAAGCCCCAACAAGTAAGCTGGAGAACGGTTTTAAGATGTACGCCTCGTTATACATTCACTGACACGAAGGTGAGTTTTACTTTCTTAAACTTTGTGGCTAACATTAACCTTAGCTTGTAGGCAATATTCTCTGACATTGTTGAGCCAAATGTGCTACTTATGTATCTAAACATTCCAACGGACAATATTTTTACCTTATTTTCAAGTATATTGTGTGTGTTTATTGTCGTTAGTGTCGGAGACTAAAGGGGTTCGATTATGGTTCGGGCTTTTTACTTCCGAAGCCTGACGAAGCTCAGCAAGCCTCATAGCTTAACAGTAGCGCAGCTCTGGTGTCAGAGATCTGGTTCAGCTGTTCAGGTTCAAAGTTGTTGCTTTTAGAAAAATATGACCGTGTTATGTCTCTGTTATTTCGTTTTATTACCTTAGCATGTTTCCTGTTGAAGCGCTGGAATATGACGGTGTTTATAGCAGCGTATACAGGCGGATCAGTTGCTCGGCTGTCTGGCTCTGGTCTGATCACTTGTTCCCATACACTCGCTCTTTCAGGCTGAATACAGAAGTGATTCCATGGAAATAACTCAGGGAGACTCCTTTATTTACCATCCGTATCC
>NW_015112794.1:102526-106344 GCF_001443285.1 Poecilia latipinna | reverse complement strand
CCATACACTCGCTCTTTCAGGCTGAATACAGAAGTGATTCCATGGAAATAACTCAGGGAGACTCCTTTATTTACCATCCGTATCCCCTCGGTACATTTAGGCTAAAGAAGCTGATTCGGAGTGAAGGCTGCAAACTTTGACGAAGTGTGGCGTTAGCTTTAACTGGTAACGACAAATATTTACAAGCCACCGACTTCTTAATTCAGGATTGCCTGGAAATTAATGAAAACTTTAAAGCCCATTATATTAGGAAGACACCGATGTTCATAGTATTGCTTTATTTGCGTCTCAAATACGACTTTGTCTTTTCTAGCTGTCATGGTAACTCAAAGCGGAAACAAATGAGCCGCATTGGCTCATGGAGATGTGACGTCAGCGCCCTAGGTGCAAAGAGTCCATTAAATCAGGTAACATCTAGTTGTAATATTTTGGTTCACTAAAATATTTCATTTATTCCTGAGCAAATCGGTTTGACTTTTTAAACTTAAGCCTAAAAATACAATAATTTGATTAAACTGTATTGTCTTACCCGAGATCTGGAGAGTATTTGAAAAGGGTGACTTTGCTTACATTCCTTGTGTAAATGTGCTATACGTGTTTGAACATTTTAGAATCAGACTAACATATTTTTTTTAAATATGCAACAGCCTTTATTACAAAAAGTGAAAAGTAATAGAGAAATCAGGAGAAAAAAAATATTTCGAGTCCGTTTTTTTTCTTCGCCGCTACGTGATTCACGTTGTCACAGTTGCTAAGCAACATAACGCCAAGGTAGAGGCTAAACAGCTAGCTGAAAGCTACAGCTTCTGTCTTCCGGTCGTCGAGGACCCAAAGATGCAAAACCTGACTTCGGACACAAGCTGTTCTTTGTTCGACTCCCCCTAGTGGTCTGGATCACTTCTCTTTTCAGCATTTTTTGTTTGCATCTCTATTTTGTTGCATGTGCTTTTCTCGTCTTTGCTGGGTGTTTGTACCTGTTGGCCACCGTAAAATACAGTGGTTAAAGTAAATATACCTTCAAATAGTAGAGTTCCAGTATTTTTAAAGTAAATTTAGTTTTACTACTGCACTCACTTTATGAATAAGCTACTGCCAAGAAAACTGTAATGATACTTTTTAAAGTACAGTCTTAGTTTTACGATAGAACATTAATACCTGACCCAGTGTAGGCTTCTTAGAAGTGCTACAATTGGTGCGGTTCTAAAATGCATAATCTGCATAATCAGAACTTCACATAACACAAAAGAGGATGCGATAAGTAACCTTCAGAACAGAATTTTTATTTAAAGGCACCACTATGCCTCAAACCACATATATTTCCAGTTTATTCAAACATTCAAAACAAATAACACAAAACCATTCCTCAGAGAACTGGTAAAAGGCCTTCAAAGTCAATATATAGTTTCACTAACACTGGAATAAAAATTGAAGACTGTCAGTTTACAGCGACATAAACTGGGTTTGACTCATTAATTTCTACAATCTTATGAACATAAAAACACAGTTCTTAAAGAAATATCCATGCTTTGGGTATCACTAAACAAATCAAAGAAAAATGACTTCCAAAATCTAAAATTCAACATGGCTGAAATAATGTGGAATTCTAACAGGGTTTTAAAATATGAACTATTAATGGTTTTCAAGAGTCCAAGTGGCACTTACTTTATTAGACGCAGATGAAGGCACTGTCCAACATGGAAAAAGAAAAGACAATATAATTTAGATCCTAAATAATATGGAAACAGAAATATTTCAAATAAAAGAAAAGGACAACAACTAACCTGAATGAGATGCCACTCAAAGTCCATCAGGTTTTTGATGAGCATTGACCGTCACTTTTTCTTTTGAATGGTCTTTCATTCAAAAGACCAATGGATACCATCTTCCCATGACCGGCTTTTGTGCCCCTTTCTGGGTTAATCCCAATGAAGCGACTAAAAAACTAAATCAAAAATGGGAAAATTCCTGAGAATATAAATAGTGTGGCATTTTGAATACAGCTGGTACAATATATAAATAAAGCTGTTTTTAATTACGTAAAGAGAAAACATCACCACCTTTGTCAAATGTTAATCATAACTTGCTTTAAAACCATGTCATTGTAAAAAACGTATTATAGGAATGGATTTACCGTTGAATGAACTCCAAAGTCTTGGCTGCCTCATGTTGATATTGGAGGCTGAAGATGAAGAAGATGGACAACACTGTCCTGTCTGGAATGTTGGCTGGACCCTCTCATAGACAATATGGCCTTCAATACTGACCATGCAGAAAACTGCTTGCCACAGGGACTGTAATAAACCAAGTCCTTAATTGGAAGAAGATAAAACAAATCCTCTTATTGATACAGTATGCATTTAAATGATCAGCATAATTGTAGTGGCGATTGTTTGTCAAACCAAACAGCCAACAAAAGTTCCATTAAGCCACTGAGGCACTGGGGTCAAGTTTCTCTCTTCAACGCAAGCAAAAGAAGGTTCAGTATCCAAACTTGTAAATTGTTCTTCATGATTTATTTTCACATCTTTGCAAAAAACAATTACAAAGTCCAAACTTCCTTTTGTTTTCTCTGCTACCTCTCTTGCACTGGTAAAAACCGTAGGCCCATAACCCAAATGCCTGCTGGTCCTTTACCAGGCCCCTACACTTAGAAAGTGGACCAACCCACCTCACTTCCTGTTTGCTTAGAAAAAAATAAAGAAAAATAATAAAACAAAAGATAAATAAAATCAACAATTATTAACCTACAAATAAGTTCTGTAAATAATACAAAAAATATACATTTAAGAATAAACTAACAAAATTCAAATGGATAAAGAAAATAAAGAATAAATAGCTCCAACAACAATAAAGAGTGTCCACTCTGCCAGGTAAAGTAAAAGCAAGGATCTTAAACTCCTCGATTGTTGTGCAAGTCACATCAATGTTGAAAACTGTAAATTAATCCATGGTACTTTGCACTGAAGGTGAAGTGTGCTTTGAAAGTTCATCTGAAGCTACCTTGGATGATCCTGTGATCACTGATGGTGCAGTGTCTTTGGTGCTGCTCTTGTTTTCACCAACATGCAGGAGGAAGGGCTGTCCTGGTTGCACGGCAATGACGAAGGCTTCAACACTGGCTTGCATCATGATAAAAAGACGAATAGTAAAATTTATTAAATATATTTAGAAGCACAGCTACATTCAGATAGCAAGCAAAGCCAAAGAGAAAGTGCTTCTACAAAGAAGTAGGATCATTAGAATAACCACATACCTGCACATATCCGACAAACTGTGGTCCACAGTTTGACATGAGCCGTTTTTAATTCTTCTTGTGGCCTTTGGATGTAGGACGAAGCACATGAACCAACAGAAGAATGCCTGGTTTTCCCAGCCTGGAGGAACAACAGGATAAATAGCAGACACATTAGTTATAATTATGTGATAATTACACGATAATTATGTGAATTTAATTTCACATAATTATCGCGGTAGAAGCCATTTGTTTGTTAAATACTTAATGAAACATATTTACCGTGTTTGATATTTGTTGTGAATGACGTGGTAATTAGTCCAAGTTTGTCGTTTATTGAACGTTCAGGAACTACAGTGGCTGTGATGCGCCAAGGCAAAGGTAAACAAAGGTAAAACAACCCGAACAGGTGATCAACTCTAAACCACTCACACCTTTTTATTCTCCATCTCACTTTGTCATTTAAACACACCCGTTGCCATGGCAACCGCCTGCGCTCCACAAGCCGACCAGTTAAAGACATAACATTCAGTCCGTTACAATATCAGGTTTCCAGGCTTGAAATTTATTTTGCGATCATTAATAA
>NW_015112794.1:89035-99876 GCF_001443285.1 Poecilia latipinna | reverse complement strand
GGTTATAATTTTGGAGAAAGTCTCATCAACATTTCCACTAAGAGGCAAAAAAAAAAAAAATAGTTTGATAAAGGAAAAGCCTCTCAGACTCTGAGCCCAACAGCAACAAACTATTTTTTGTAGACAATTTAATTTCACATAATTATCACGGTAGAAGCCATTTGTTTGTTAAATACTTAATGAAACATATTTACCGTGTTTGATGTTTGTTGTAATTAACCTATACTCACAGACTAACTTGATAATTAGTCCAAGTTTGTGTTTTATTGAACGTTCAGAAACTACAGCGGCTGTGAAGAGCCAAGACAAAGGTAAAACAACCTGAACAGGTGATCAACTCAAAACCACTCGCACCTTTTTATTCTCCGTCTCCCTCTGTCATTTAAGCATACCCGTTGCCATGGCAACCTCCTGCGCTCCACAAGCCGACCAGAGATTACGTTAAAAACATAACATTCAGTCCATTACGATATCAGGTTTTCAGGCTTGATATTTATTTTGCGATCATTAATAAGCCCTTCATGAACACAGCGGTGGTTGATTAGTTAATTTTAAACTCCTGCTCTAGTTATTTTGGTAATGGAACCAAAATGCACAGAATTGCGCAACACCTTGTTGAAACAATAATTACTGAGATTAATATTGTTGTTGGGTCATTAATTTGAACACGTTTTGTTGATTTTGTTGTTGTTGTTCTTTAATAATGTTACGAACGTTTTAAGCGAGTCAGAGGAGGACGTGCTGATCTCAGCGTCCTGGCGGCGTTCAGTTTGTCACCTAATGCCGAGATCGGCTTAAAACCTTCTGCGACCGACATATTGCAGCCCTGCTCTAGTAAAGCACGAAGAGTTCAGAAACAATATGAAATAGGAAAAAAGTGATTTATTAACTGATTAAGTCGTATTTTAGATTGTTATTGAAAAACTAATCAGTCACGGCTGATTAGTGGGTGCAGTCAAGGCTGCTCAGTGAACCCATTGATTTTTTTACAGCCGCTCCCCTCTCTTTCAGGTACTGCATACCCCCGCTAAATCTTTTAGGGGTACGCAGTACCCGATCGTACCCCGCTAAGTTTTCTGGCTGGAGCTGTTGTACTTCATTTATTTTTATTAAATATGAGCAGTTTCTTTGATATGAATGACATGTACTGAAGGTTGGAAAATACTAGTTAAAAATGGCTGCACAATAAGGAGGACCTGGGTTCAAATCCCAGCCTGGAGTCTTTCTGCATATGGTTGTGTGCATGAATGTTTGTCCTGTGTCTCTGTGATGGACCTGTCCCACATCTTGTCCAATAACCACTGGAGATGGGCACCGGGGAGTATAAATGATGGACAGTTGAAAATGTTGATTTATATTTTGTATAAACATAAAATCTGCTGGAATTGAAAATGAGAATTTGTAGGTAAAGCATCTAAAATATCACTGTTAGTACAGACATCATAATGCTGCAGACACCTTGGTGGTTAAAGCAGGACTGGTTTAACACATTTGAACTAATGCTGCACCATTATGTAGAGGCTGCATGAGAGCCACTTAGAATAGTGATCTAAATACAGTGCATAATGTGGAGAGAGCATTACAGGATAGACTATTATTATTATGTAATGCTGATACTGTAAAAATGTTTTTCATGCAGGCTCTTGACTTTTGGACTTATAAAATGGACAAGAATCTCAACATCTGAGATTGATACAAAGCTGCCTTTGTAGCGTATTGAGGAGCCCTGCTTGTTCTCACAGATATGGCTCCAGTTCAAATCAGGGGTCATATGATTATGGCTGAATCATTAATTGTTCCTCTGATAAGGCTTGGAACCAAACAACCCAAACAAAGTATAATGTAGAGTGTGTTTGTGTGCAGGTATTGATGGAGGACCGCAGGACAAACCGCCTGGTGGAGAGCATGAACATCTTCGAGACCATCGTCAATAACAAGCTTTTCCTCAATGTCTCCATCATCCTGTTTCTCAACAAAACGGACCTGCTGGTGGAGAAGATCCGCACCGTGGACATCCGCAAGAACTTCCCTGAGTTCAGAGGAGACCCCCGCCTGCTGGATAATGTACAGGTGACTAATCAGAAACAGGCTTTTGTCTGCTACAAAAGCAGTTTGTGAATGTTCATGATCATGCTTTGTTTCAAGTTTTGCCTCTGCCAATATTCCTTCATGATTTGTTTTGGCTGTAAGAAAGGAAAACAGAAGAAGAGGAGAGGAGAGGAGAGGAGAGGAGAGGAGAGGAGACTCCAAAGACCAACTATAACTTGGTTGTGTTAACAACATCTTTAAGTTCTGGTTGTTTGTGGCTTGTGTAAAAAATACATACCTCTAAAACTTTTCAACATTTGTCACATTATGACCACCAATCTCATTTTACAGTAACACAACTAGAGAATAATTCTGGAGTGGAATTCTGATAATTTTATGTGATGATTTCACATAAGTGTTGTGCATTGTGTCTCCACCAGACCAGATTTACTTCTTAACAGACAGAGAGTGTTTACTCAAATAGACCATTTATTTTAGGTTTTTTAACAGTTTATCGTAGTTTTTAAGCAATAACGGTAAAAGTTCATGGCAAACCTGATATTGCTTTCTTAGGCATTTTTCTTGCTTCAAAGTACAGTCCCTCTTAAAAAGTAGAGCTTAAAACGTCTTTTCATGTTACAACCAGAAAGTTGCCAGTAAAAGACCCACATACAGCTGAAACCAGAAGTTTACACACACGAGATAAAATGACACACACCTTTTTTAAACTACATCCATAGGTAATTAACTCAAATGTTGAGTTAATTAGGTTGCTTTGGCAACCTGTCAGAAGTTGCCAAACTCAAGACATGATCATCTGGACTTTACCTCATTGTTTCAAGAGATCGTTATTCTGTAGACATTAACAAATAAATCTCTGGCATATTATTGCTGTCACTGTTGTTTCATTTAGCAAATAAAAATCATTTTGGTGATTCCAGCTAACCCAACGCAAGAGACGTTTGGTCTGATTTAACTTCAAACAGTGATAAAGAAAGCTGCCTTTGTAGCGTATTGAGGGAGGAGATGTTTCTTTATTTGGTGTATGTACACTTCTGGTTTCAACCCTAACTTCTTACTGGAAGGAAAGAGATCCATGGTTTTCAAATTTTCTGTACATTTTACAAAAGATGTGGCATACATTTGCATCAAGCTCTTTGATTCAGCACTCATCAATGCAATTTGTTCTTTTATAAATAATTTATACTCAGTTGATTTGATGGAAAACATCTCTGAATGACAATTTTTAGTAAATCATAGTAAAACTCAAGTTAAATTATTTGGTCAAATCCTTCACACTAAAAATCCAGATTTGATACTTGGTGCTTTAGCTCAGTTTTGTCGGACTTCAGCCAGGAATCTTGGTTTTATCTTTCATAGCTGTTTAAAATTTGACCAATAAGTTAGTTCTGTTGTTAAATCCAGCTTTTATCACTTACAGATTTTAGCAAAGGTGAAATCTTTTTTTTTTTTTTTTAAAGGATTTTGAAGGAATTATCTATGCCTTCATTAAATCTCAATTGGATTATTATAATTCATCATATAAAAGTATGGATAAATCCCAGATGCAGCATCTTCAAGTGATAAAGAATGCAGCAGCTCGGCTTCTTACAGGTATCCGGAAGTGTGACCATATGGGGCCCATACTAGCCTCCTGTAGGCTGCCTGTTTCATACTGAATAGATTTTAAGATTCTTTTAACAACTTATAAAATTTTTAATGGGTTAGCTTCTCCTTATCTTCAGGATCTTTTGAAATTTTATTCTGTGTCAAGAACTTTAAGATCAAATAATCAGCTGCTACTGAAAGTCCGTGGACTCGACTCAAGAGAAAAGGAGATCGGGCTTTCTCTGTTGCTGCTCCTAATCTCTGGAATAATCTACCTTTCCAGATTAGATCTGCCCACAGCCTGGATCATTTTAAATCGCTTCTTAAACTCATTTATATGCTTTGGCATTCAGTTGAGGCCTGATACAGTTGAGAAGAAGAAGAAGAAGTTGAGGCCTTCTTCTTCTTCTTCTTCTTCTTCTTCTTCTTCTTCTTATTCTTATTCTTATTCTTATTCTTATTCTTACTTACTCTTATTATTTTAACAATATAGAGATTTTTTTTCTTGTATTATTTCTCTTTTTCTTTTCATCAACTTACTCTATTATCGTTTTGTACAGCACTTTGATGCAGTATTACACCTGTTTTTAAAGTGCTATATAAATAAATTTAACACTGACATTGACAATTTTGAGACTTGCAACAGATTTTCAATCAAATTTATTTTTGTACTTTGGCTGGGCCTTTTTAACAGATGAATATACTTTGATCCAAACTATTCCATCACACTTCTGAAGGTTTCTCTGGAGTCTTTGGTTGTTGGAAGTTAAATCTTTTTCAGCCTATCAGGTCTTCTTCTCGCATCAGCTCTAACCAGCTTCTTTGCTCCTGTTGCAGGAATTCCTTCTCAGCATGATGCTGCCACCACTGTGTGTTTATGGTGTGTCTATGGTGATGTGAAGTGCTGAGATTAAATTTCACAAGAGAACTTATCTTTTTTATCATTTAGGTGGCTTTTGCAACATTTTGTAGATTACAGAATAGAATAGAATTGAATAAAAAATAAAATATCTAAACAATTTGTAAACTAAGTATGCATTACATAGTTTTGGTGGATCATTTTTAGTTTATGGTTAGAACTGTAGAACAGTTGAAGGTGTAGAAATACTTTAATTAGGAACTTGCCACACTAACTCACACTTCCTGTTCCTGCCCTGCTTCCTCCAGGAGTTCCTGGTCCAGTCGTTCAGTCGGAAGAGGAGAAACCGGGGGAAGCCGCTGTTCCACCACTTCACCACTGCAGTGGACACAGAAAACATCCGCTTCGTCTTTCACGCCGTCAAGGACACAATTTTGCAGGAGAACCTCAAAGACATCATGCTGCAATGACTTTCACGCTTCTGTGACTGCAACTGTGAAACCCGCCACCATTCCAAGCATAAAGGACTTTGCTCTGACACTGATGAACCTATACAGACACTGACATATGGAAGCAGAGTGGATCTGACTGATATTTGAACCTGTGGATTCCAGCAGTTGTACATGTATGTTGACCACTGCTTTGAACCTCTGTAAATGTGCAACTGAGCTGAAAGGTGGGAAACACCAAATACACCTGTGTTAGCAATGAGATGACTGATGACAGCGTTGTCACTAAACCGAGTCAGAGCACTGCCTACTGGAAGCAGCATGAGCCAGATGGAAAAGGCCTCCACCTCCAGTACATGTGACCAGAGTGGAGGGTCTGACTGGTCATATGCTGCATTAGGGATAATGTTGCACAAGTGTTCCTGTCAGTGAACTTTAGCAGAGAGAAGAAGCGAGAGACCCTCTTGTGCTCCATATCTCCCTGTATTTTGCTCCCATCGTCACACGAGAGAGAACAGCTGCAGAGAAGTCTTATTCTTCTAATCTCCTCTCTCATCTCCTATCTTCAGCAGTACAATGGACAGACTGTTCGTCTCGTCCCTCACCAGCACAAATTGTAGGCAGACTAATTAGAGAGCCATCTTTGATGAAAAAAATACACAACTCCTGAGTTACACTCCACTTATGATTTGTCTCTGTCTTCTTTAAATACCCCACAAACACCGCAGACTTCACTCGGGGCAGGTTTGAAGTATTTACTGGATATATTTTGGTTTTTTTCTTTATTGTATATAGGAAAATTTACGTAAATTTTTTTTAAGTAAATATGAAGGGAACAGTGGAAAACATCTAGGCTGAACTGCACCTGACCTATTTCCCAAGCTACTTCTTGAGATTTCAGACTTGTGTTGCAGTTTGAAAGACATGAACAGGCTTAAACAATATCCAGGAACCTGAGCAATTGCTAGACAAAAGTCACTGTTTACACATATTTGGCAATACAGATTATTTAAAACCCCCTCTACATTTATTGATGCTAATGATAAAGATGTGCTAGAACACATAAACTTTTTTTCACACTAAAAAGTAAGCACAATTCAACTTTTAAATTATTTGCTTTTATTAAAAATCAATTTTCTGAAGGGAAATCAGAAAAAAATTTGAAAAAAAAATCAGAAAAAAAAATCCCCATCCCGTAAGGTATGGTGTTTTTTTTTTCTTTTTTTTTTTTGGAATGACTCTATTCAAAAGCAGAAAATTAGATCGACCAGAGTTTTTTGTCTTCAAGAGACTTTCTTTATTGAATACATCAGCATATCGTCAGCAAAACGATTGAATTGGTTCCCATGATGCCCAATAATTTTACCAAGAAGAGGCATATCTTTACAGACAAAAGAACTGGCCCCAGCACCACGCCCTGTAGTACTCAACAGTTAACTCAAAGGTATGAGGAAGATTTATAAATAAATGATGCAACTTCAGCATGATTAATCTCTTTTCATGCATTTTATACATCTTTACCAATGGTACCAATAAAAGTAGAGGGCGCTGTATTTATTTTTCTGAATATTTTCTTCTCCTTATGCTCAAAATGGCACAGACCATTAGCTCAAGGAAATTAGATAGCAATTTTAAATAGACTAGTGAGGTCATTCATAGAAAATCAAACAAAAAACTGCATAAATTCCTATTAAAAAAGCTCCACATATCTAAGCTGATTGCTACCATTTTATAAATAAATTATTTTAGCTATTTAAATATTAGAGGCCCTTGCTTGCAACATTTTAAAGCACTGTGCATTAAAATATTTTTAGGATGGAGCAGAGGAAACAGGTGCTGCACTAAAGCAGTCTGATTAAACTAATTGAATGTTTTATTGAAGAAAAACACTCAAATTCCAGCAAGATGGTTCATGCAACAGAGACTTTAGCAGCTTCAGAAGCCAATGTTGATGGAAATGGAAAATCTAAAAGTAACAAAGTCATTTCCACCAGAACAACACAGTATCCCTGATTAACTCTTGTCAAATTTGTTGGGATGGAAAAAAAGTTCTCACCCAAAATGCTTTGAGCAGCTGAAGGCTTGATGCTCTTAATTTTGTGTCAGCAGTAATTCAAATAAATTATTCAATCTTCTGCATGTTGAGTTGCATCAATCATGAGGAGGGTAACATCAAAGTGCATAAAAATGGCTGTTCAGGTTGTGAAGAATGCACTCAAGACCAAAATGTAAATAAATTTAAATAAATAAATGCGTTACTGTTTGTCAGGTTGGCCAGAGACACTCAACTACTGTATGCCTTCGTAAATTAAAGTGGAGGAATTTTTAAAATTTTTTGACATGACTGAGTTGTATTTTGGTACGGCAGAAACGAGGACCCCAGCCGGCTGCTTTTCTCACTCACAGTGTTTCCTCTGCTTGGCCAAGAGGTGGAAAAACACGTCACTCACTGCACCACACACGCCTTAATTATAATACTGTGTTAGTTGGTTTTCAAAGTGAGCGTGGTTTTTTTTTCCTTTCATACACTGATACTGTAAATTTCTGACTGTCACTGTGTGTCAGTCAGAAATTTACTCCAATGATCTCCCAATTTTTTACATTTTCCTTCCAAGGGGCCAAATGTTGTAGTTTTTTAAAGCACTCAGCAGTTTTTCTTTGACTATGAATCTTTTTATGTAGATATGTCTTTGAGTCTCAGTCCAATTCTACATTCATTATAACAATATTAATGTGTAGGCCTGAAAACATATGTTTACAGTGAAGCAAACCCATCACATTTGATCATATGACATTTATTACATTTAATTTAAATAAAACAAAACCAATAATCTGTTTTTGTAAAGGAGATGATGAATTGAGAATGAAAACAGTGTATGCAATAAATACAAGAATGTAAATTAGCTAAATCAGCCATAATTAGACAAAGACTTTGACAGCTAGATAGCAGCAAAATGTTTCAATTGCGGTATTTGTTGTACACAGAATACACATCAACTGGCGTTCAATGGATAAATGTGCTGAGAGGTACCAATGCATGCCTGGGGCTAACAGTACCATGCTTTATATAGCAGCTCCAGTATCATTCTCAGTTCAGATCTTAGGCACTTTCAGAGGAGCGATTATTGATTCAGCCTCTTACAGTGTTTGCAGAGGTGTTTGCTGAAGACCTGGCATACAGTGGACATTTAGATGAAAGATGATCCATTTTGTGGGTTGCTGGGATTTTTGATTTTCAGGTATGACCAAGGGTGAAAGTAGGGGGGTAAGGCAGGGTACTCCATAGCCCTAAAAGATTTAACGGGGGTACGCAGTACCTGCAAGAGAGGGGAGCGGCTGTCTGCTGTAGAAAATCAGTGGGTTCACTGTGCAGCCGTGACTGATTAGTTTTTCAAGAACAATCCAAAACACGACTTAATCAGTTAATAAATAGCTCCCCCCACCCCGCTCCCCTATTTCATATTGTTTCTGAACTGTTCTTTGCTAGAGCAGGGCTGCAATACGTCGGTCGCGGAAGGTTTTGAACCGATCTCGGCGGTAGGTGAAGAAACTGAACGCCGCCAGAACGCTGAGACCAGCACGTCCTCCTCTGACTCCTTATCAAAACGTTCATAACTTTATTAAAGAACAACAACAACAAAAAGCCAACAAAACGTGTTCAAGTTAATGACCCAACAACAATAATAATCTGTGATTATTGTTTCAACAAGGTGTTGCGCAATTCTGTGCGTTTCGGGTCCATTACCAAAATAACTAGCAGAGCAGGAGTTTAAAATGAACTAATCAACCACCGCTGTGTTCATGAGAGGCTTATTAATAATCGCAAAATAAATATCAAGCCTGGAAACCTTATATCTTAATGGACTGAACGTAATCAGTACTCGGCTCGAGGAGCGCAGGCGGTTGCCACGGCAACGGGTGTGCTTAGAGAGACGGAGAATAAAAAGGTGCGAGTGGTTTAGAGTTGATCTCCTATTCAGTTATTTTACCTTTGTTTACCTTTGTTGTGACGCGTCACAACCGCTGTAGTTTCTGAACGTTCAATAAATGACAAACTTGGACTAATTACCTCTTTCTTTGTGAGTATTGTCATTCTCAACAAACATCATACACGGTAAATATGTTTCATTAAGTATTTAACAAACAAATGGCTTCTACCGTGATAATTATGTGAAATTAAATTGTCTAATTCAAAATAATAGTTTTATTGCTCCCTGGCATCTCGCTTTGAGCTCAGAGTCTGAGACATTTTTCCTCTATCAAAATTTTTTTTGCCTCTTATTTAGTAGAAATATTGATGTTGATGATACTTTCTCCAAAATAATAACCTTTTTCAATCTTTATAGCTCCACTGTTGAAAATGAGGCTCTAACATTCACAAATGACAGTGAAATAAAATCCAGTCCAACATCTGGTTTGAGGTGATTCCTCTGGAACCTGTTGGAGGAAAAATATCCCAACTTCAGAAGATGAGCTTTAACCTAACAGAGCTCTGTGGTTCCTCCTATCAGTATGAGAGTCAGGGTAAGGAGGCGCCATGTTAGGAAGACGAAGTGGAAGCTGCAGGATCTTCAGAACAAACAGGTCATGATGCTGGTCTGCTGATTATCCCTCTGTCTGGACACAGGATCAATATAACCAGTTTAAAAGCTAAAATGAATGGTTATATGCCAGACATGGAAAACTGGGATGCCCTCCATGCCATGATGTTCAGAATTTAGGTCTCCTGGCATCTCAAGGTTCAACATTGCAGCCAGTGGGCTGAAGGAGGAAATACAGCTTTATATTGTAGCAATTCAAGAGCTACCCAGCTTTTATCACTTCGCAAAAAAATTTATCAGCACAGAAATTCTAAAGCACACAAAGAATCAATATATATAAATATATGCTTTTGTCATAGTACCCCCAAGAATTTAAAACTACTTTCACCCCTGGGTATGACTGTAACTGGTATAAAGTTTACTAACCCTCCTTCTCTCACACTTGTTCTGATTTTTCCTGAGTGAGTGCTGTTGGATGTTCAGGAGGAAAACGTCAAAATGAAGTAAAAAGGCAAGAAAAAACAAGAAAAATCACAAGATTCCTTCAATGTTTATGTTTCTATATTTTGTTTTTTCTTTGTTCTGATGCCTTTCCTTTGTGCTCTGTGGTGAAATAAACTGCCTTTTGCTGACAGGCTGTTTCTTTATTTTGTCAGTGGAGAAGTTGGAAAACTAATGACTAGAATGGGGAAAAAAAAGCTGTTCCTTCGTTGATGCTTTTCTCATTTCCAGGAGTGGATCGAATCAGGATCTATATGAACACAGGGAGCTTTCATGCAAAGCTCCGGATAAGTAATGTCAGACCGACTGTAGGCCTTATTCTACATAATGTAATACAACGCTCATAAGCCACAGCTATAAGGCCGCTGGGCAGAATAGCAGAACTGGAGTCGGGCAATATCTGAGTTACCCAGCAGTCTGACCTTTGCTTTGGCTGTTAATCAGACCAGCTTTGCTGCACTACAGGCCCCAGTCTCAGGAGACAGGGAGGGGATCCAGAAACAGCCATACCACAACTTTTTCTCTGTTGTTTTAGAAATCACCCATCATCTTGGATTTATTTACACAGGAAGTGAGTCGAATGTAAATGAAGGTCAATAAAATACATGCACAGCGGACAAACTCATGAGAAACTGAGATCTCTGGCAGCAGAAAGAAAGGAGAAGAAAAATCAGGACCTAATGAATGGCACACACTGGGGGAGGGATGGACAAAGGGAGGAATAGGGAACACAAGAAAAAGTAAAAGGAGGGACGGGGGACATTCTGTTTCCTCTGAGCGCACTTCCCGTTTCTATCCCAAAATGGTGCAACTGTAAGAGCGACATCTCTGAGCCTGTTTCTCTGATATTATAAT
>NW_015112794.1:81448-84593 GCF_001443285.1 Poecilia latipinna | reverse complement strand
GGCACCCTGCTACAGAGCCAAGAAGGGCCGGTGGAAACGCGGTCACTCCGAAATAGATCCGAGCCAAGCCGGGCTGCTGAAGTAGAGCCGGTGGATAAGGGGCAGTCCACCTAACTGTCCCTGTTCTCCAGAAGCCTAGTGGACATTACTGAATGGCGGGAACAAGAGTATTAATCAGACAAGAGGCCTGCAGAAGCTCAAGAGCTGTGAAGACTCAAATTCTTCACAAGCCATGACACTGCACACATGGGGAAAAGGACTCTGCTCAGAATTGGACAAAAAACAATTCTCACCCTAACCCTGAACACACCTTTTTCACTGTGGTGGTAACACCATGCTGTTGGATATGCTTCTCTTAAGCAGGAACAGGGAATCTAATCTGTGTTGATAGGAAAATGGACAGAGTTGGACAGGTTGATGTTGAAAGCAACTCCCACTTCATGATGGGCTTTGTGTTAAGTACCAAGAACTGTACATATACAGCTCAGAACTGCTTTGGTTTTCTAGAGTTTGAAAGATGTAAGAAAAGAAATACATGCTTTTCTTCAGTGGATTCTCCCTAAAGGGAGTTAAATGCCAGTTTTTAAATTGTCTTCAGGATTGCCTGTGAAGAGAGACAATCCTTCACTTATAATTGACTTGTTTATGATTATATTACATTCCCTTTGCTACACAGAAAATTCTGGGTGGGTTGAAATATGGAGCTAGAGTTTTAATGCAGTGACAATATGGGGAAAGAGAAGGAACTAACAAGTTCAAAAAAATAAAAACCACTGCAACTAGTCATTCCATGGCTCTGAGACCAGGGAATTCCATAGATACCAACTTTAATTGTAAAATGTGCCACTGCCTAGCATCAACTATGTCCTGTTAGGGCACCTGTAGAGCAGAACTAAACAAAAACTAAACAACCTTGGATCATTAGACTATCTTCCCAAGATACCTTGGCAACCAACCAAGACGACTAAGATTAATTCATTCCTCATGACTATTTGGGCATCCTTCAGCTGTTTGGTGAATCTATTAAACCCAGTATACGCTCAATTTGCAAAAAATGGCATAGAAGTGTAAGGAATGACTCCAGTCTCAGTATGCTGTGAAGATTCATCAGCTTTAGTGCAAACATGATGATGGTTTAAATATTCAGGCATTAGAGTTTGTACAAACTGCCATGATGTTTAAGAAATTTTAGTTGTTTTTAAATGGCAGTCTGCTTTGTTCTCTCAGACAAGCCGTTAGTGACAGCCTTCAGGACCAACCGCTAGAAGGCACTAGATCTTTGACTCCAGTCCTCAATAGCTACTACCATGCAGTTTTTTTTGAATAATCCCTGTCTCCGGATAGCAGAATAATAAGTGGCTTGATACCAGACATCTGCAGGGCTGATAAATTCCTTCAGTTGGTTCAAATGTTCTCAAGAGGGGACACATCTAAAAGTTGCAGGACAGTAGCTCTAGACTGGGCCTGCACTAGATCATGTCAAACTCCAATCCCCTCTAGCCAGTGTCCAGACGGTTCTACATATGTCTTGTTAAGAAAATAAATTTAAAATATGCTAGTTTAAAACTTAACATGTCTTGATTGAAATAGCCTAATTATAGTTTTCAGATTAATAACTTATTCTGCCCTATTGACCTTTATTTTACCTGTAGTTACAGCAGATTTTTGCTAAAATCTTTTTGAACTGCCCTTTGTCTGTGTGGGAAACAATCAGGAGAAGTTCCAGTTTTCACACTCATCTGTGAAAAGCCGTAAAACAGCAGGAGTTCAGGCCAGTGGAGGAGAAGCTCTGCTTTGTTTAGACAAAGGGGACAAATGGCCTTTGATCTTGGAAACAAATTGGAGGGAGTTTCTAACTTTAAAAAGGGTCAGAGACAGCTCCTGTTTAGCTAAAATATGCCTTATTTGAATAAATTAAAAGACAAGAATACTCCTTTACTATAAAACTTTCTACACAGGAGTAACAAATAGATTTGCTCTTGCAACTCTCCAAAGACGTCTTTGCTTTTCTTTCTTTCTTTCTTTCTTTCCTTCTTCTTCTTTTCCATTTGTCTCAGGTAAATGAATGTATGTCTCTGTTGTTCTGCAGTTTCTGTTGTAATTTCATTCGTTGTCTTCTATTGGATTAAACTCTGTAATTCTGTGACGTCAACACTCGTTGTTTTCTGTGTGGCTTCACTTCGGCCCACCGGCAGAACCTGGGATCCGTAAGAGGAAGATAGAGCCAGAGACTTTCCTAAAAGATTAAAACCTATAATCTTCTTCTTCAACAATCTCCACTCCATCACAGCTGGTCCAACTGTCTTCCAGTTCTGCATAGGCCTGCCAATGAACAAGGAAGCAAGTGAAATGTGCAGGGTTCCGGGCCTGGAGGGCTGATTTTGGACATCACCAGCAAACTTAATGACCTATGTGATTTTAGTGCTGTACAGAATAAACTGACAATCCTCCTGAAAATCATCTAATGTAATTAGCAGACTATTGTCTTCTGGTTTAAGTTTTGCCTTGTTTTCCCCTTTTCCACCAGCTTGCATGAACACAGTGCTGCACAACAGCAGATGCACATAGATACCATGTTTTTGCTGACCCAGGCACAGGGTTTGTAAAACTAAAAAAAATAACATCTGTTTTTATTTTGATACCTTTCAGTTTGAATTCCAAGGAAAACTGCTTACAGCACAGTAAAATATGGTTTATCATCTACTGTTTGTGTTCTGTATTATTTACACTATTGCATTGACATTTAACATTTCAGGAAGACATGGACAGATCTGCAGTTCATAGGTTTTTCTTTCCTGCCTGTGTGTGTTCATGTGTGTGAGTGTACTGCTGTTTGGTCTTATGACTCTGGTTAGGCTGATGTTTCCCTGAGGCTGATTTGATTGGACCTACAGCTGAACTCTGATATTTAATCATGAGCAGAGCACACCAATGACACACACAAGGACAGGCCAAACCACTGAATCATCAAGCAAACTATCAACAACTAGGGGCTCATTAGATGGTGATTTGGCCTTGACACATCGCTACTCCCTGGTCTGTGGCATCATTAAGCCACTTTTGTTTAAGTTCAGCCTGACAATGAAACAGACTCAAGATATCTTGGATATGGCTTAACAAAATTAAACGAAGCAACATGCTCTAC
>NW_015112794.1:69462-77438 GCF_001443285.1 Poecilia latipinna | reverse complement strand
TCTACAGGATGTTTTCAGGGACATACTGCATATTGCAGAAAAGTGAATGAAGGAAAACAAAGAAATATGCAAGTAAAGATTTTTATTTTTATATTTTAATAAAAAAATATATATATATATATATATATATATATATATATATATATATATATATATATATATATACAGTACAGACCAAAAGTTTGGACACAACTTTTCATTCAAAGAGTCTTCTTAATTTTCATGACTATGAAAATTGTAGATTCACATTGAAGGCATCAAAACTATGAATTAACACATGTGGAATTATATACTTAACAAAAAAGTGTAAAACAACTGAAATTATGCCTTATATTCTAGTTTCTTCAAAGTAGCAACCTTTTGTTATGATTACTGCTTTGCACACACTCTGCATTCTCTTGAGTTTCAAGAGGTTGTCATCAGAAATAGTTTTCACTTCACAGCTGTGCCCTGTCAGGTTAATAAGTGGGATTTCTTGCCTTATAAATGTTGTTGGGACCATCAGTTGTGTTGTGCAGAAGTCACACAGCTGATAGTCCTACTGAATAGAGTGTTAGAATTATGGCAACACAAAAGCAGCTAAGTAAAGAAAAACGACTGGCCATCATTACTTTAAGAAATGAAGGTCAGTCAGTCCGAAAAGTTGGAAAAACTTTGAAAGTGTCCCCAAGTGCAGTCGCAAAAACCATCAAGCGCTACAAAGAAACTGGCTTAACCGCCCCAGGAAAGGAAGACCAGGAGTCACCTCTGCTGCGGAGGATAAGTCCATCCGAGTCAGCAGCCTCAGAAATCGCAGGTTAACAGCAGCTCAGATTAGAGACCAGGTCAATGCCACACAGAGACACATCTCTGCAACAACTGTTAAGAGGAGACTGTGTGAATCAGGCATTCATGGTAGAATAGCTGCTAGGAAACCACTGCTAAGGACAGGCAACAAGCAGAAGAGACTTAAGACACATTAGAAAATGTATAAAAACTTTTGAAAAATGTAGGTGAGAACATTTAATCAGAAGGGTAAAAAAGACGACCTTACAAAAAAAAATTAAGAAGTAAAATGATTGAAAATAAAACCACAAGTCTAAATTTAGAAATAAGGTCTTCCCAAGCAACATTCTAATTAATGTTGATCAGGGAAAATAAACGGTAACACTTTATTTGAAGGGGGGTGAATAAGACTGTCATAACACCTGTCATGAACATGAATAAGCCTTCATGAATATTTATGACTGTTGTCATAAAGCGTCATTCGGTAAATTATGACACTTTTAATACAAAGTTGACATTATTCAAAATGTCTTTGTTATGACAACTTGACATTAACCAAGAAATCATTACTGTTTAAACTTTACCTTTAATAATATAAAGTTACCTAATTTTTTAAAACAAATTTATATCAGTAATGATTTCTTGGTTAATGTCAAGTTGTCATAACAAAGATATTTTGAATAATGTCAACTTTGTATTAAAAGTGTCATAATTTACCCAATGACCCTTTATGACAACAGTCATGAAGGCTTATTCATGTTCATGACATGTGTTATGTCATGTTTATGAAAGTGTCATGTCAGTCTTATTCAACCCCCTTCAAATAAAGTGTTACCAAATAAACATTAATTCGATGTTCTGAAAGAAGACAAGAACCCCCCCACGCCCAGACTCCCAATTAATAAATGTAAAAAAATAGTCATAAAAAAATCCCATCGAACTTTCCTTAAAAAAACCATTAAAACAAAAAAAAAGCCCTTAGACCTGCCTGCTGACCCTTACTCTATTAAATATGAATTATTTTTCCTTTTTCTTAGAACAACGTTGGATTAGTTGGATATAATGTGGACCTCCAAAACCAGCTAGAAATATACAGTACCAAATGGAAAATAAAAACAAACAAATTAAGTAAATAATTTGTGGTGCCAGCAGTAACATACCTAAGAATTTCCACATTAATTTATACGGAATTTGTCTATATGAATGGATTGACTTAAGACAATAATTGTTGTAAATTGGCACCATCTAAATAGAAGTTTAATAAATACTTCAATAGCTGGTCAGAAGGTGATTGAGGTGGTGCAGTTGGTAGAACTGTTGCCTTGCAGCAAGAAGGTCCTAGGTTCAATTCCTGCATATGGAGTTTGCATATTCTCCCTGTGCATGTGTGGGTTCTCTGGGTACTCCGTCTTCCTTCCACTCTCTAATTTGGAGGGTAATTACTCTCTCTAAATTCCCTGTGTGGGTATGAGGTTGTTTGTCCTCTCTGTATTGCCCTGTGATGGATTGGTGACCTGTCTAGAGTGACCCGCGTCTCGCCTGCTGACCACTGGAGGTTGGCACCAGCCCCACCAGCAACCTTCTGACACCAGAAGGGTAAACATGTGACATAATGGATGGATGGATAGCTAATCAGCGTGCTATCCATCCATAGCACTCTTCATTTAAAATGTATTTTAAATAAATACATTTCCCTACTGAACAGATGCCTATTTTTATTATCTAGCCTTCAAAATGACAAAGGCAAGAGAACCTGGTCATTCAAGTCTGAAAATTGCTATAAGAGCATATTTGAAAAAACTAACTGTGACTGAATCTGCAGTCATTCATTTTAAAGGTCCACTATTATGCTTGGACAGATTCAGGCTGGGATACACAACATACACAACATGCTCATTACATTTAATATACAAAATCATTCTCAGATATTAAGATTTCCCCTCATAAGTTCTGCCTGTTTTGAGCTCATTTAGGAATGCACTGTTGTAGGGTTACATCATGCTTATGTAAATAACCTACTGCTGACTAAGTTCTCTCAACACACTGTTTACATTAGCAGACATGTGAAAATGGCTGCAGGCAGGGGCACAGTGGTACAACCATACATTTTTGACTCCAAGTCAGACCCAGAAGCAGAAGTGAAGCCTCCTGAACAACCAGCAAGCCACAACCACTGAATGATTAAACGTGGTGGATCTGACACACATTTACATCATTATTAATTCAAACTCTGAAGATTCTGCTGTGCTTTGGGGCAATGTGCTATGATGTGAAAAGTTGAGCAACTGACATCAGCACACTAAGCACATCAGCACAAAGATCGTTTTTTTTGTCCACAAATGCATTAGCAGACAAATGCTAAAATATATATTTGAGAGGTTAGAGGAGAAGCATTTCTTTCAAGGTGTAAAATACTATTCAGGCAATGTCAGTAATGTCCAAGAGTCTGAGATGTTTTCACAAACACTGCATCTTCTCAATGTAGACTTTCAGTTACAATCCCAGTTTACTGGAATTGTACTAACTGACAAATGATGTTCAAACCAAACAACACTACAAAACACACAAGATACCATTATTTACTTACATCGCCATCATCTGCAGATTTGTGTTTAAGAGTAGGAGCAGAACCTTCCTTCATTCCCAGTCTTTGGTAAATTCTGTCATGTTCTGTTGGTAGTTTTCAAAGGATTCCTAACTAAATTGATCTGTACAAATTACAGTTGTCTTTTGCAACATCACAGGGATATTGCAAGCAAAAATAAAATGAAGCCATGCAGCTCTGTTCTATGTGACTGGGAGAAAATGCATGAACGCATGCTGAGGTTTACAGCAAAAACACCTTGAAAATCTGTTTAGTATTTAGCGAGTTTCTGATACATCATTGTCCCCGTTTAAAAGTTTTGAGAACAAAAGACATGAAATCCTGCTTTCAGACTGAACATGTGTGCTCTTGGATTATGGCAGAAAAAATCCCCCATAGAAGAGAAACAAGCAAAAAGTGAATTTTGCATAATAGTGGACTTTTAGAGCTTTTAACACACTTTTACTAGGGCTTGATAATAATGTTATTCCTATTTATTTAGTGTTTTAGTTCTCAGAAGCATTTTTCCTCATTTTAAAAAAGGGTGTTTATTAAATCATTTAAAACCTTTGTAAAGAAAAGGTCTAATAAAACCCATTAAAAATACTTTATAAAACTTCCAAAGGCATATAAAAACTTCTTCACAGCACTGCCCCTGAAAAAGTGTAGGCTCTTTTTCTTTCTGTGCATAAAACATGGAGGCCTGAGTCATGTGAAAGCTATTTGGCTTTGGGTGGCAGATAGTAAGGGTGAAAGAGCCTCTCATGGGTGCAGATTTGCAGGGCGGCATGCGTGTGCATCAGTAACCGTGGAAACCGGGAGGTGAAGTAGCTGACAAAGCCTTCTGGAAGTTCCCCAAGGGTGTCCTGGACCTCTGGTGGCAGCTCATGGTAGTGATGCTTCTGTGACATTTTGAAAACAAAACATGATCCTACTATTAGAGTGAGGATGTGTAACTGTTCTCTGTAAACAGGCAACATGTGGGGACCAGACAGACCTTGTTCCTCATGGCTCTGAGCAGATCTCTCACCGAGTTTCCTTTGTATGTCCTGAACCGCCTCAAATCTGGAGCAAAAATTAGAGCAACAACTCATACCTTTTTTTTCTGCTAAAGGGAGCAGTTTTCATTTTAGCACGTTTGCATGAATATTCACACCCCTTAAAGGGGTGGTGTTCTGTGTTTCTCAGGCACATAGTGCCATTTTATAGCATAATCAAGTAACTATGTTACCTTTAGTTGTTATAAAAATGCTACATATATCAAATATGACTTTACAGAAATTTGATTGAATTGGACCTTTGTCCCTTTAAAAACTTCTGCTTTTTTCTGAAACTTTAGGATGTCATTATAATTATAACATTGCTCCTCTATTAACCCTTTAAAAACATTTTTAGCAGCATTGCACTGAGAAGTAGTTCCTATGATGAGCTCAGCAGTTCACCAGGTGTTTGCTTATTGCTATTGGCTAGTCTGAAGGAGCCAAGTGGGGGAGGGCTGCTCGGTAAGGTGGAACCTCGGCTTGAAGACTGCAGCTCTGAAGAGTAGCTGCGCTTTGAAGGTAGCGTTTCATCCACCCAGGCTGAATGGCTGCCATGGAGATTAAAGGATTTCTCAAACATGCCTATAAGAATCAAGGCAACACTCCAGATATGTTTTTGATGAGGAAATAACATTATAACATCACGTAAAGCTAAAAACAAGTCAAGTAATACTGCCACTTTAAACATTTTTTCCCCAGTTTTGTGAGATTATAACTACAAGCTTCAATGGATTTTACGTGACAGACAAACACAAAGTAGCATAAAATTGTAAATGGTTTTCAGAAAGAACCTGGTCTGGGTTTTGAAAACAGCACAGGGGATTGTGGGAACTCCACTCCCACAAAGGGCTTCAGTATAAGTAGGCTAGATGTATCTCTGTGGATCCCACCCACCACCAGACCTCCAACCCTCCCACCGTTTCTACTGCCTCTGTTCTATCAGATAGCCATACGCTGTCAGGATAGCATACATGCAGTTAGTACGCATGCGCATTAAGAAGTCCGACCGTCAGTGGAGTTGTCAGTTCAGCATACGCAACAAGTTATGACGAAAATAAGTCATTAAATTGTTAATAATATGATAACTAGATAAATATACATGTGTTGTCGTGGTTTCAAAGTGTATTTAAAGCAGTCGAGCTGCAGCTGCAGTCAACCACAACACACGCCCGTGTAAAACTCATTAACCTACTTAACCGCTAAGTCAGGTTGCCATACAGCTGTTCATAGCAAAGTGTATGATGATCTACGTCATGATTCTATGTTGCTGATTAAATAAAATCATATGGTAATGACAGCGTATGCATGTCTGAGCTAAGCGTACGACTATCTGACAAAGTATGTTGGATCTGACAGAACACCTCCTCCGAGACAGTGGTACTGGGACATAAAAACACACAGGACCAGACAGGAAAACTGCTTCTTCCCCAGAGCTGTGAATATCAAAACACATCTCCCCCCCGCAGGACTCCCCCAGCGGCCGCCGCACACCATGACTTTCTGTACATAATTATGCTACACACCTGCACATACTAGTCTAGTACATTAACCTTGGTGTTTTATAGTTTGTTTATTTATAACATATGTGCCTCTTGAGATGTAGCGTTGACAAAAAAATCTTATGTGAGAACACATGAGGACAATAAAGCATGGAGAACAATCAATATCGATCAATATCAATAAAATACAATTAAGTTTAATGAGTGCATTCTCTAGTGGTAACAACTGTACTAAATACAACTGGTGCATTGAAGTAGCAGAGATGCAGACTGCCTAATATACAGAGGCAGCTGATTTCACAGCTGAGGAGAAACAGCTGGGAAGCATCTGACACTTCTGGTTTGAGGACAATTCAATACATTTGGTCAGCAAATCCCAAAAAAATACATGGACATTTATGGTGTACAAAGACTTTTGCATGGTACTGCACCTGTTTGCAGAGGGACAGAGATGTGCATCCTCCAGTTGGTTCGGACCACTGATCTGCCTGCAGTCTCCAGTCTGACCACAATCGGACTCTCTGCTGGCTCCTTCTCTATGCGGTCGCTGACGTCCTTTCAACAGCAAGCACAGGACAATCCTGAGCGTAAAGGAAGCAGACACCTCTATTGATAACAAAGCTGCTTTGTGATTGGTGGAAAAGTTGTGAATTACCTGGAAAAAGAGCAGCTGCTTCTCAGGGCTCCAGAAGAACGGATGTTTAAGCACACAGGCAGTGGAGGGCCGGGACTCTGCATCAGCGCTGATCATTTGCTCAATCAGGTCCTTTGCTATGACATCATCTAACAGAGCGAGACAAAAGAGTGATATCCAGGTTTGTAAAATCTTTGGTTAAATATGGGTTCATTAGAACTGAGGGACTGACTGATTTTAAAGTCACCATTGATCATTGTTTTGCAGGAAGAAATTGTGCCCAAGATATTGCCTGAGCTTCTAGCTTTTAGAGTAGACGGCGCTTGTTAAAAATAAAGTCAACTCAAGATTTTCAGTATGAGCGTGTGATACAAGTTACTTAACTGCGCTAATTTAAGTACAACTTATTTAACAAAAAGTAAGCCAAAGTGTAAAAGCGTGTGTTAGACAGGAAATGTATCCTGACAGTTGAAACAGGAATAAGGAGGTTGAGTTGTTTTAAATCCAACAGTCCTGACTAGCTGATCACCAGCCTCTGTCAAATCACAGGTTGTTCCTACTAAATGAGAGGAGAAAGATATTAACAACGATCTGAGAGTAGGTAATTACTGCTGTCAAATGTAAAAATCTGAATTTCACACAATTTAAAATTAATCCAAGCACCGATTTTTCATGAATGAAAAATATTTAATACAATTATTAGAGGCCATATTCTACATTTTAAAGGTTACAGTTTATGAATCATCAGAAAAAGTTGAAACAATTAGGAAGAACGTACTAATTAAAAACACTAAGTCACGCAGTTTCTCTGCAATAAGAACTGAGTTCAGTTGAAGTTTGAACTCATAGTGAAACTAACAGTAGGGAGAAAGAGTAACTCCTGGAATACATCCTGCTAAAAGTGCAGCAAACTCAACACATTCAACATGGTACAACTGTACTAAATACAACTGGTGCATTAAAGTAGCAGAGATGCAGTCTGCCTAATATATAGAGGCAACTGATTCCACAGCTGAGGAGTAACAACTGGGAAGCATCTGACACTTCTGGTTTGAGGACAATTAAAAAAAAATACATGGACATTTATGGGTAATATTCCAGGTTTATGAAGACTTTTGCATGGTACTGCACTTTTTTTACTTTTTGAGTTTATTCTGCTTACACAGTTTTTCCCTGGACTGGCCAAACAAAAGGGGAGATGATCTGTTATATTGTTACCTCCCTAAAACAACGGCCAAGTCTTTTATTGCTTAAAACATCTTTTGGCAGAAAACTTCAAGACCATTATTTTAGGAAGGTGATGATATTGGAGTGGGACATATTTGGAGAAAGCAGAGCACCTCATATCAGCTGCCAAGCACAGTGATGAAGGGATGATAATATGGGCTTGTTTTGCAGCCATGACTGTGCATCTTATAGTTTTTAATAGAGATGTGCCGATCAGGTTTTTTCCT
>NW_015112794.1:53864-65100 GCF_001443285.1 Poecilia latipinna | reverse complement strand
GATCATGCACTTTTTCACGAAAATCGGCCAGATTATGATCGGTGACCGATCGATCGGCACACCTCTAGTTTTTAAGTCAATGATGTTCTTCCATTCTTCTTCTTTTCTTTTCCCCTAAAGAAGCCCTTTAGGGGTCGCCACAGCAAGTCATCCGTCTCCATGTAACCCTTTCTCCCGCATCTCCTTCTCTCACACTAACTACCTTCATGTCCTCTTTCACTCCATCCATAAATCTCCTCTTTGGTTTTCCTCTAGGTCTCTTTCTCAGCATCCTTCTACCGATGTATTCAGTGTCTCTCCTCTGTACATGTCCAAACCATCTCAGTCTGGCTTCTCAGGCTTTATCTCCTACACATCTGACATGAGCTGTTCCTCTGATGTATTCATTTCTGATCTTATCCATCCTTGTCACTCCCAAAGAGAACGTCAACATCTTCATCTCTGCTACCTCCAACTCTGCCTCCTGCCTCTTCGTCATTGCCACTGTCTCTAAACCGAACAGCATTGCTGGTCTCACTACTGTTTTGTATACCTTTCCCTTCATTCTTGCTGATGCTCTTTTATCACACATCACACCTGACACTTTTCTCCACCCGGTCCACCCTGCTTGGACACGTTTCTTCACTTCTTTTCCAGATTCACCGTTGTTCTGGACTGTTGACCCTAAGTACTTAAAATCTTTCACTTTCTTTATTTCTGTTCCCTAACCTCATGTCTCCACTTGGGTCTCTCTCGTTCACACACATGTATTCTGTCTTGCTACCTTCATTCCTCTCCTTTCCAGGGTAAGCCTCCATCTCTCGAGATTTTCCTCCACCTGTTCTCTGCTCTCACCACAGATCAAAATGTCATCTGCAAACATCATAGTCCATGGAGATTCCTGTCTAACCTCATCTGTCAACCTGTCCACCACCACAGCAAATAGGAAAGGGCTCAGAGCCAATCTTTGGTGAAGTCCCACTTCCACTTTGAACTCCTCTGTCACTCCTACAGCACACCTCATCACAGTCTTACAGCTATAATACATGTCCATCACCACTCTAGCATATTTCTCTGTTACTCCAGACTTCCTCATGCAGTACCGCAGCTCCTCTCTTGGAATCCTGTCATATGCTTTCTCTAGGTCTACAAAAACATAATGCAGCTCCCTCTGACATTCTCTGTATTTTTCTATCAACATCTGCAATGCAAAGATTGCATCTGTAGTACATTTTCTTGGCATGAAACCATACTGCTGCTCACAGATGTCCATTTCTGACCTCAGTCTGGCTTCAACAACTCTTTCCCATAACTTCAGTGAATGACTCATCAACTTTATTCTTCTGTAGTTGCCACAATTTTGGACACTTGTTCTTGAAAATTGGTACCAGCACACTTCTCCATTCCTCAGGCATCCTCTCACTCTCTAGGATCTCATTGAGTAGCCTTGTCCAAAACTCTACTGCTGGCTAGGACTTCCATACCTCCACAGGTATGTTATCTGGACCAACTGCCTTTCCAGTCTTCATCCTTTTCAATGCCTTCCTGACTTCATCCTTACTAATCTTTGCTACTCCCTGATCCACAGGAGCAGCTTCTTCTCCTCTTTGTTCTCTCTCATTTTCTTCATTCATCAACTTTTCAAAGTACTCCTTCCATCTTCTTATCACACTTTTTGCATCTGTCAGTAGAGTTCCATCTTGGTCCTTAATCACCCTAACCTGTTGTACATCCTTCCCATCTCTATCTCTCTGCCTCGCCAACCTGTATAAGTCCTTCTCTCCCTCCTTACTCTCCAGCCTATTATACAAGTCAGTATATGCACCTTGTTTGGCCTTAGCTACCTCAACCCTCACTTTTCGCTACATCTCCCTGTACTCTTGGTGTGAGGACTCTCTTCAGTCCTCACATTGTCCCACTTTTTCTTGGCTGCTATCTTTCTCTGTACCAATATTTGCACTTCCTTATTCCACCACCAAGTCTCCTTGTCAACTTTCCTTCCAGAATACATACCTAGTACTCTCCTACCTATCTCCCTGATAACATGAGCAGTAGTTGGCCAGTCATCTGGAAGCATGTTCTGGTCACCCAGAGCTTGTCTCAACTTCCCCCTGAAAGTCACACAACATTCTTCCTTTTTCAGCTTCCACCACTTTGTCCTCAGTTCTGTCTTTGCCCTTTTCACCTTTCTCACCTTCAGAGTCATTCTACACACTACCAAAATGTTCTTCCATTACTAAATAAATAAAAAGAAAATCAAGTAATCAAGTAAGAAAGTAAGAAACTTGATGATGTTACTTGAAACTGTACAGTTTCAAGTAAGAAACTGTCCAACATTAGTTATGCAACAGAAATATAAACCACATCATAGTAAATGTGAGAGATAAAAAACAATGAGCCAAAAGATTGAACGTGAGATTGTCTTTGTCTCATTTTAAACAACTTAAGGATATAAGTGTATAGCTGCCCTCACCATGAATGTCATCCATGAAGTGTGAGAGTGAGTACTCTCCTGAAAGGATGTTGATCTGCCGTCTCAGAGCCTCGCCAAAAGGATGCTGCCCTCTGCTGACTACATAGTAGAACACGCAGCCTGCTGAGAACACATCCACCGCTGATGTCTGGAAAAATGGTAGGAGGAACAAGTGAATCTCAAAAAAACAAAAAAAGCACACCTGTCAGATGTGGAAGATACAAAACTAAATAAGTCTTGGGTTGATAAAGCTTACTATTTGTCACATTGTCCTGGTAGGAAAAGGGCAAACTTTACTGAGATGTTAGTATATAAACACAGGAAGGGTAGATTTATGTTGGTAAACTGATGGAACAGCAGTATCATTTATAAATGTATATGCTCCAAATGAAGATGCACCAGGATTTATTAAGTGAGTTTTCAATATGATTGCAGAGTACAGCTCCAGCTTACTGATTATGGTGGGAGATTTTAATTGCATAATGTCACATCTAGATAGCCATTGGTCCAACTCATTAGGGACAATGATGAAATTAAAGGGGTTGTGATTGGCACAGAGGAACATAAAATATCTCTTTACGCAGATGATGTTCTTCTTTATTTGTCCGATCCTACATCAATACTGCGTTTGAAAGGAATGATTTCTGTTTATGAGTATTTTTCTGGCTATAAATAAATATTGATAAGACAGAGGCAACAGATGTCAATAGCAATATTCCACAAGGGGTTAAACAACAAAGTGGATTTTAGGTGGCCTAAAGAGCGTGTCAAATGCCTAGGCATGAGTATTCCTCTTTCATTGAATGATTTGTATCATGCCAACTACAATAAAACACTGTAGATAATTAAGAACGACCTTCAAATGAAGGTCAGCGTTGCCTTTGTCCTTCCTCTGTCCACATTGAAATCATTTGCATGAATCTGTTACCCAGATTTTATTGTATTTGTTCCAGATGTTACCGATTGGAATACCAAAATTCACATTTGCTGATTAGAATAAAATGATATCAAAATTTATATGGCAGAGCAAGCGCCCTCACATAAAATAGAAAATGCTACAGAGAAGCAAGACAGAAGGGATCTCAACTCCCTGTTTTAAAATACTCTTTTTGGGCAGCACAGTTAAAACCTTTAATTTTATGGGTCCAACAGGATTCTCAAACAAGATGGCTGAGCATTGAGCTCTGCATTGTTAAATGCATTTCCATTTTTAAATATTCCAATAAAGGAACTGCCATTGTGGACTAGAACCACAATTAACATTTGGAACAAAGTACTAGTTGCTTTTAAGTTACCAAGAGGTTCACTCCCAATTTCTTAGACAAAACTTTTTCAAAATGGGCTGAACAGGGACTTACATTTCTTCATCAGTTATTCGACAGGGACAACCTTATGTCATTTGAAGAGTTGAGTGGGCATTTTCATCTGATGTGATTTCTTTAAATATTTACAGTTGTGTTATTTTTTGTCTACAAGTGGGAAAAAGTACAAAACCCCACACCAATAGAGAACCTCCTAATTCATTTCCAAAAAGGGGAAGTGGGTAAGAAACTGATAAAGTTAAACGTGTTTCTGTCAATGAACCTTAACGAACCCACTTGGACAAAACAAAGATAGGAGGCAGAGACGGCCAAAATTATTTCTGACGACACATGGGAAGGACTTTGGACCGAGGAACATCAAGTTACAAACTCAAATGTGTGGTGAGAATATAAATGAAAAATTATTAGTAGATATTTCAGCACCCCAGAAGTAGTTGCTAAGATAGATTCTAAAGTACCAAGCTTGTTTTGGAGAAACTGTTGCTTAGCAGTCCCCAATCATACACACATTTTTAGTCACGCCCCAAACTACAAAACTTTGGGATGAGGTGTACAAAGCTACATATAAACTATATCTTTCAGGAGGTTATATCTCCAGGATGTAACAGGTGCATCACTCTGTATTATCCCAGCTGGTTTGTAAGGACAGGACAAAGCATATTTTTTAAATATTCTTTTTACAGCAGCCCTGAAACACATTACAATCAAGTGGATGCAATTAGAACTGCCCTCCTACACCACATTTGTTCAAAAAGTAAGGGAATTGTACCAAATGGAAAAGATAATATACTTATTACTTATTAAGACTTCAAAAAGCTACTTTTAGTCTAAGAGGGGGGCCAGCAGAAGCTTTATTTATGTAAATAAGTCCAACAAATTTGGCTTTTGGTGTGTGGTGCCAAGCTATGCCATCCAAAGTGCATCCTTATTTTAGCACTGTATGGTGATGCTGAAATCACAAATGGGATGCTGAAATTGTAAAATGTTATGCTGAAATGTTTAAGCTGTGGAAAAACTTCCACACTGTTAACTATTGCTGATGTATGGTTGTGTAATTACTCTGTAAAAAATTATTAAAATTAAAGTTCTAAAAAAAAAACAAAGACAAGGGAATATAAGTTCAGGTTCAGTTTTTCCTACAGGCTTGTTTCCAGGCGTCTCTCGCAGCACTTCCGGAGCTATCCAGCCTTCAGTTCCTGGTATTCCAGAGCGCAGCGAAAAGCTGCTCCGACCGTCTGGGATCTTCTTACACAGTCCAAAGTCTGAGATGAGTGCTCGGACTTCACCCAGAGCATTTGGCCCAGAGAGGAGAATGTTTCTGGGCTTGAGGTCACGATGGACTTCATAAGGAAAAGACGGAGGAACTTTAATTTGCAACAACAACAAAATATTTCTTAAAGCTGTAGTATGTAACTTTTATAAAAACTATGTTTTTAAAATATTTGTAAAAATTGTTACCATGTTGTGACAGTATATGAGATAGATAATCTGTGAATAGACTGACCTCCTGCCTGACCTACTATTGTCATCTTAGCACCTTTAATCAACCTTGTGAATGCTCTGCTGCTCTGTCATGCTGTGTTTAGTCACTCATTCAGCTCACCTGCCATGCCTGATTGCTTACCTGTTCCACCTGGGTCCTGCCCTATTCAAACACCTCAGCCTCTGCCCCCTTGCCAGATTATCGACAGCCATGAGCCAGTAGAGATCCAGTGTTTCCTTCGAAGTCTTCAGTGTCTCTACGGCCCTTTTCTGCCCACGGATTTACCCCTTGCCAAACCCTTCACGGATCCCTTCTGTTTTGGATTTCTGCACCCTGACCCAAGCTCTGCCTTAAGACCACTGAGTATTGCCTGCTCCTCCAGCTAAGTTTGCCCTCTCTGTCCTCCTGTGTATCACCTCAGCCTGATTATCGTCAGGCTGACCTGATGATAATCAGGTCACCTCAGCCTGATGTCCCTGGATGTTGCTTTTCAGATCATTGTGGAGATCCTCTTTGATTCATTGCTTCCACAGAAGCCTGTTCACTCTGGTTACCTACACCTCCCTGTAATCAAACCCTCAGTTCTTCTGTTCTACCCAACCACTGCTCTACAGGTTTGTGAAGCTGAACATTTCCCTATATATGTGTATCACCAGCTTTCTCCCCTCTCTTCTCAGAGCTGTTTAATTACCTCGGCCTGAGGTACAACCAGAATTTGAAACTAAAATTAAACTTTTTTCCTTTGAGTACTACTGTGTGTGGTTGAATTTCTGGGTCCCCACAAAGTGTCCAATGTGTTAATGCTGGAGAAACAACTTATTGCTGCAAGAAAATGGTTATTGGTGGCTATACTAACTAGCATTCTTCTGCTGCCAGGAAGAAGCTGCAGAGAGCTAGTGGGGGAGAAAAGGGAGTAGGAGCAGTGGCACATGAGATTGTGATTGACAGTGATCTGCCTCCTGGATCTAATTGTTTCTAGTTGGTACTGTGAGAAGGCAGAGGAGCGCTATATATATATATATATATAATTTTTTTTTCTCTCCCCATGTTCAGTCTAATACCATACTGTCACCACATGGTGATGGTTTCAATAAATATTTACAGAAGTTATATACTGCAGCTATAAGATGTGGATTAGAAATATTACACTTTGAAATGCTAATATGAGCACAAAATGAATCCATTTCAGACCTATATTGAGTGAATGCAGATGAGAAAGGCCACACATGGTTTGTTCCAGAAGAGTTATATTATCCAGCTCAGGAAAGCAAGAGGAATCCTCCACATACTGCAGAGAACACAGTCAGATACATGAATTCTTGGTATAGGAATGCATGAAACATTCTGTTGGGCAGTGCTGACCTGCTGCAGAGTCACAGCACATAGCTCAATGGCAATGTAGGTGAAGAGGCGGTCTCTCTCTGTGCAGAAGTATCGGATGACGTTGGGGTGTGTGTCAGATTCTCGGAGAAGCTGCACTTCTCGTTCGGCTACCTCAAAACACTCAGGCAGGATTCTCTTTACAGCAATGTGCCGTCCGTCGAACCTGCCCCTAAAGTTCAAGACAATATTTATCTGAAAAAATGTAGAATAAACTAACACACAATATGAATAAAGATTCAGATTTATCATTTTATTTGATCCTAAAGTTATATAGTGTCTTGGAAAAGTATTCATTCCCCTTTTTCAACATCGAGTCACATTACAAACTTCAAAGACTTAATATCATTTTCCAAGCTTTGCCATTATGATCCTCATTGGGATTTTCCTTTGAACTTTGACCAGGTCTACCCATTCTAATCATTCTACTTCTGGTGATTTTTCTGCTGGGAGGTGAACCTCCACACTCAAGTTTTTTTCAGGCCTTTGACTATTTTCTGAAAGAATTTATTTTGATCCATTCATATTTTAATCAACTCTGACCATCTACCTTGTTCCAGCTAAAGAAAAGAATCACAGGGGTGCAGCGTTTGCGCAGGAGATAGACCCACGTATGGATGTGTCAGTCCTTGATGTGTCAGTGACACTTTATGTCCTCTCCCCCCCCCATTTCCTCCCTGACTTGTCTGCTTTGTTTATTGGTCTTCATGAGGCTCTTTTTCTTCTAATGTTCTCTAACAAACCTTCATGATCTTCAAAGAACAGCTACATGTGTACTGAGACTAAATTACATTTATTATGTGACTGCACAAGGCAGTTGGCTGCAGTGGACTTTGTTTCAGGGTATCACAGTAAAAAGGGGTTGAATACAAATGCATGCCATACTTTTCAGATTTTGCAGGGCTCTACTTTGTGCTGGTCTCACATAAAATCCCACTTAAGAATATATAAAAGAATATAGTTCTAATCTGACAAATGTGAGAAGATCAAGAGATATAAATATATTTACAAGTTGTCCTATATTCTCCAGTTATAGTAAGTACTTAAATTTTAATGATTTGTTCAATAACCAGAAAGGATTCTTGATGTATTTTACCTAAAGACAAAGGTTCCAGCTGTTCCATGTCCGAGTACATCAGTTGGTGTAAAGGAGATTTTTCCTACCAGCACTTCATTGTCAATTTCTTCTGAAAGAGGTCCAGAAGAAAAATGACTGGATATTCAAATAACAATAATTTATCACTCATTAAAGCATTCATTCTCATTAAATATTGGTTAAAGAAGTTTTATGTATGTTATAATGAAGAAATTAATGAGACTGTTTCATGCCTCACCAGTTGAAGGTTTTTGATCAACCAAGTCATTTTTATCTGACTCTGATGTTCTTCTGTTGTGATGTTGAATATTAGATGAAATATCATTTGATGCAGTCGGAAAATCTAACAGAGAAGATCAAAAATATCAAAAATAATATCAAAATATTAATTTAGGGAGGGAAAAAAATTACTCAAAAATACTAATTTTATTAAAGAATTGAGCTGGCTCTTATTTTTAAAATAAAAGTAAAAAAACATCACTAGTAAAGACAAGCACAGAAACCTTTGAAAGTGCCTTACCACTTGTGATGGTTGGCTCAGTGGACATACTCCTGTCTGCAGAAACCAAAGTGACTGGTTGAAGATTTGTCTGCATGCTGGTCTGCATTTGCTGGAGGCGAGACTGCAAGACCTCCTCCAGCTGCCTTTGAGCTTTCAGCTGCTGGGCTTTACGCTGCAGAAAAAGCCATCGAAACCGTTCACGTCAGAGCAGAATTCGAACCCAGACACCAATATGTACCTCTGTACAGGAATTTATATATTTTAGCTGTAGAGAATGATTCTGAAATGTTCAAAGAGTTACTGCAATGTTTGTGTTAAATTTCATGGCTAACTACTGACGAAGTGTACATGGGACCAGGTAATGACGCACATAAAGCAGAGGGCTTGGAGACGCATGTTGGGCTGTACCTCGTTTTGAGGTTGTTTTATTTTGGCTCACTGTTCTGTGCCGCAGGATTAGGTGTTTACAATGGAAAGAAAGCTTTGCTGGAGTTGAGAAGATTGCATATTGTAATCCTGTTTATGCTCCTCCATTGTGGGTATGAGGAACTTGGCAGAAGATGTGATCAAAAACCCTCAGCACTAGAGGAGAAGAAAATGCACTTGCTATTCCAAAGCACACCATGGATACAGACTGGCTTTTATATTTTATATGCCATGCATTCAGGCTCTCCTTGGAAATAATATATTGAGCCAGTTGGAGGGTCTTTTCTTGTGTTTAAATGTCTATATCAGGGGTGTCAAACGTACGGCCCGCGGGCCGGAACCGGCCCGCCGAACGATTTAGTCCGGCCCGGGGGCTAAATGCATTATCATTATTCATGAAAAAACATATACTTCGTTTAATTGAAAATCTGCAGTTCCTATACTGTCCACGAGGGGCGCTGTGTTTTACATGATGCCACGCTGCAGCGGAACTAACAGCAGATGGCAGCACTGAGCTTCAGGTTCTGTAAACAAGTTGGATTCTATGCTTTACCAGCTTTTTATTTTAGCCCTGGCAACCTCATATTTCTCGTGCATGCTAACATACATACATGTTATGTATCTAAGTTTTTCTATATGTATGCATTTTATGCATCAACAAATGTACTAAATCAAATGTCTGTTTAAAGCAGCTGACACTTAAGATTTCAAATGTGTGAAGTCAGATAATTTGTTCAAATTGCTTCCCAGATATTGAAACTTGATTTTAAATCTTTTCTTAATTTCTGTCTGTTGTATTTTGTGATGCAGGACAGTATTTTTAAGTTCCAAAAACTGTGAATAAATGTTTTGCAACATTGTACAATCACTGAGGTCAATTCTTATGCATAATGCACTTAAATAAATGCTTAACTGAGTAAAAGTATTGTTGGAATTGCAAATACCTTTCTTAAAAACTGAGATTATTCATAATATACTTTGTAAAAGTGAAATTCGTTTAATACTTTTATTGGTTCTATTTAATCTTGCAATGAGTTTACTTGTGTGGCCCTCTGCAGATCAGATTAAGCTGTATGCGGCCCCTAAACCAAAATGAGTTTGACACCCCTGGTCTATATACTCAGTAACAGCAAACATAAAAATATCTCCCCCATAATTGTAAGAAAAAAATGGATTTGATTGTACTTTTCAGTGTCTCCTTTACACAAAATCTGGACAAAACTTTTTTCTTGTATGGTGCACAACAATGCTAGGTGGGCGAGAGCCTGGTTACTAAACTAATACATGATGCAGTGAGAGGGGCCTATGACTCCTTTCCGGCAGTTCTACATCTGAGTTTCTTGTGAAATATCGAATCTCCTAGCCAAAGAAAACACTGTTCTTGTCTTTTGGGGTAAAAAAAAAAAAAAAAAAACTAGAGAAAAAAAAAACATGTCTGTTCTTGCAGAATATGCACATGCCTTCATGTTGATACCTGCAATTAATCTTAGTAACCAAGATGCTTAATAAAAGCAAAAACAGCCGAAACACTGAGTGCCTTTAAATCTAGACTTAAAACCCCACCAGCTGTTTTTGAATCATTATTATAAATGAAACATTAAAGCTGCAAGCGGAGTCGGACGGCCCTTGCAGCTCGGCACCGCTCCAGCCTATTGGCGACTGCGAGGTTCCACCATTGCTGCCCGCTTGCCAATACAGACACTCTTGCACAGAACCCACACCCGTCCGCTTGGTGATACATATTGATGGATTCGGCAGCGCTCCCCAATGATGCACAAAAAATCTAGTACAGATTGGCTGATGTAGCGGGGAGATATAGCTGATGGATTAACCTAGGGGGCGCAGTGGAGTCCAATTACAAATTAATGCTTTTTAGGGCTTTTTAGAGGAGAACAAAGTTCATACATATCCAGTTTGGTGCAAATGGGATGATGTATGTGTGATTTAGAGACGACCATATGCTTATGGCGAAGGATTGAAATTCGCCATTTGGCCATGCCCACACAGTTCAGCCAGCATTGACAGAGTTCATCCTGTCATGTCATTTAAAATGATATGACAGGATCAAACCCATATGAATCACAGAGTAAAAGTAAGACATACAGCATAAAAAACAGGTGACTTCCTGTCAGAAGTGGGCGGGGCTGAGGTAAAATCATCAATTGACCAATGTGATCAGGACTGGTTTGCAGTGAGACATAGGAAGTCTGATGCAGCTGTGATCTTGCATGTGGAAGTTATTGCACCTTGACGTTTGGTGGCAAATAGTCAATGTTTGACACTTAGTCACGCCCACATGCTTTGATGTACGAGAAATCTTTTGATAACTTTTGACCTTCAATTCCTCAGGAGTGTGCTGAGTGATTTTGAAGTCTGTAGTTCAAAAGCTGTAAGACGAGTTCGATCAGATACAATGTTGATAAAAAAGAGAAAATTATGACTTTGATCCAAAATGGCCGACATACTGTTGGGTTTGGACAATGGCTCCAGGAGACTTTTTTGTAGGTCCTGACAAGATACACATGTGTACCAAGTTTCATAATTCTGGGCTAAAGCATGGCTTGGGGCTGATCAT
>NW_015112794.1:45528-50785 GCF_001443285.1 Poecilia latipinna | reverse complement strand
TGGACAATGGCTCCAGGAGACTTTTTTGTAGGTCCTGACAAGATACACATGTGTACCAAGTTTCATAATTCTGGGCTAAAGCATGGCTTGTGCGATTATTGCAACAACCTTAAAATATGTAAATTTTTCACAGTCCTGACACGTCTGCCAAATTTGGTGAGTTTTTGAATATGATAAAGCCCCCAAAAAGCCCCCTCTTTAGGGGGGCAGAAGCATAATAATAAGAAACGGTATGAAAACAATAGGCTTTCGTAGCGCTTCGCTGCTCGGGCCTAATTAATCAACATTCTGATGTGTAACAATGGCACTTGACAATTGTTGACTGTGTGTTCTATAACTTTGTATTTTATTCTTATTGATGTAAAGCACTCTGAGCTGCCTTATTGCTGAAAAGTGCTATAAAAATGAACTTGATTGATTGATGAAAGCAAATACAATAGTTGGACCGATAATGAGTGTACTTAAACTTCTTAGTGGAACTGCAATTTTAAATGATCCTCTTATAACAGTCAATTAGGTTGTGTTAAATTAAAAACCCTAGATAAACAAAAGCAAGCCTCTTATGGAGAAGCACCACAGTCTGTTCTCTTTGGCACTCATTTTTCACCAGAGTAGCATGTAACCAACAAACATGCATCTTTCAAGACTTGTAAACAAATGCAGACCTTCACAGATGAACTCACAAAAGGAAAAGTGATCACAAAGGAGAGCCATCCTCCAACCAGAATGGTCAGAACAGCCAGCGTCAGACGGTCCTGGGTCAGGTAGATCGGCAGTACAGTGGCAGGTTTCTGGGTCTGCCCAGTGGTCTCCTCACTGACCCCTTCCTTCTTGGTGTTCTGGTCACTGTGGCTGCCAGAGACAGCTTGAAACTAAAACACAAAGACAGCAGATACATGATGAGGATAGATTTTAATCTTTTTTTTTTAAGTAATAGGACTTCTCCAAAGTACATATGCAGATAAAACCAGATTTTTACACACACCAAATAAAAGACACAAAAATATTTTTTTCCTCACTATCTGAAGTTAAATCTGACCAAACTTTTCTTGCTTTAGTTTAGTTAGAATTATTTCAGTTTTTTTAGAATTTTTTTTTTTAACTTTTCTCAAATTCAAAAGTTTGCATACCTTTGGTCAGTAACCAAAGGTACTGACCAAGTCGGTCAAACTGACTGGGGTCAAATCTTTTAATCTCTAAAAAATGTTCTCACTAAGTTTTCCAGCAAATAGGAATAATTTAGGTAACTCTAACTAATGCATGCTAACGCTGCTGCTGCTCTCCAGCCAAGTGAGCAGTTTGTAGATATATCTGTCTGGTTTTTACTATATTTAAGGTTGCCTAAATACAGTCATAGAAGACATTTGAAAAACAAAGTCTGCTGTATTTTTATTGCTCAAACACAACATGCGCATTTTCTGAAGATACTCAATTGCATATTCCTTGGGATCGGAGTGCACTGTTTATAACTGTCAATATTGCAAAGCATGTTGCCCTTCATTTGTTTGTTTTTTTATATTTTATCTTTGCATGAATCTACATGCTTCAATTGTTTCTCCTTTTGCTGTTGTAGCACCAGAGTTTCCCCCGTTGTGAGATAATAAAACATGTTATATGATATTCTATTATTGTAAAATGGCTAGATGTCAGTTCTCTAATTAAATGGTTATGAACTATTAATTGTACAGGACATAAAAATGAACAATAAACCTGAAGAAAATAAGTGGTATTTTATCCATGTCTATATGTCTCTGCATAGGTCTAAAACTTGCAAGTAATTACCTTTGTCATTAATTTACACAACTATTCCAGTTATTTATAATTATTTATGTTTGGATGGTAAAAAAAAAAAGTGTTTAAAGTAAAATGTCTGTTTTAAATAATTCCTTCTGTGTATGTATTTCCACATTCGTAACTCTGTCATTTATCTACTATAAGCTATAATATCTGATTACTTTTCCCAGGGACCAGAAGAAGATGATCATGGCTGACATGATGGTGAACGATGAGGAGAACCGGCAGAATAGCAACTGGATCTCCTTCAGGATGAAGCAGCTACCAGCAGAGATGGCAGAGCAACAACAAGAAGAATTGAGGCAAACAAAAGAAGAAAAATAAATGCTGTTGTGCTCTCAGTGAACAAAATCTCTTTTTTATACCCATGCCACACATTATTGTACATACTGTAGTTTGTATGGCATCAAGGTCCTAATACAATCCTCCCAAAAGATGTGAGGAGCGTTAGAGTGAAAATAACATTTTATTATATAAATATTTCAATTTTCACTTAACATTGTAGATTTCCAATGAAGGTATCCAAACGTAAATACATTATTCAGCAAACCAAACATTTTGACATTATCAGGGTTGCTATTAACAAGAACCCAAAATACAAATCATGTTTGTTAATTTCTACTTTGTACAACTTCATTCTATCCACTCACTGTTTAGCTGTCTGCCTGGAGAATCTTCAATATAAGAAAGTGAGAAAATGTCCAAACTTAATTAGTGATAAATAAGACCCTAAGTTTACACTTTTAAGCCCCTGATTAATTCTTAGTGACCAAAATGTGAAAGCATGGAAGGTTTGATTAAATCTATAACCAGTCAGATTAGAAGGAATACGGCTTTATTTGTTCTCAGTATAACTTGGACATCAGATGAATCATAATTAAACGTACTGAGAAGTTAAAAACAACAGATTGTTAATGCACGTCAGCTCTAAGAACATCAGCCACATTTTTTTAAAATTAGAAATATTTCATCAGCACACTGAGCTCATGTGATCCCTGCTTCAGAAACGTGAAGGTGTCTGGACATCCTTAAGGTAAACACTGACCAGCAGTCAGGAAGACGGACACTGATGAGATCCTACAGCTCAGATGCTGCAGGAAGAACCACACTGATGGTCTGCAGTGGCAGTTTACCAACATCTAAAAACACATTGGAATATATTATGAACATGCGGCGCCAACACGCAATTCGGACACTTTTAAGTTATTTGCAACACCCTGGCTAACAATAGCGCATGCATATTCGGCACTGTATTACAAGTTTTATAGTAGTTTAATACAAAAATTATCGTTAGCTTAATCACAATCAGGCTATGAAGAAATAGCTCAGCTCTCTCTTCTACTTTTGTCTCAGAAAAACAACAACTCGCTTTAGGTCGCATGTTAACGAAGCATAGCCCATAGCGCCTGGAGGCGGGGCGCTATAACCCCACCGCCAGGAGGCGTCACCCTGCTACAGAACCAAGCCAGCCAGTGGAAACACGTTCACTCTGAAGTAAAGCCGAGCCGGGCTGCTAAAGTAGAGCCGGTGGAAAAGAGGCATGTGTTAAAACAAGAAAAGTTTGGTCTGTTTTAACTTCAGACAGTGAGGAAAAAATGTGTTTGTGTATTTTTATTTAGTGTGTGTAAATATATGGTTTCAGATATAGCTGTACTGTGTGTGGACTTACATAGCGCTGGTGGTAGAAGGAAGCAGAGGAGAAGGGAGAGGCAGAGGTTCGAGGTGGGATGACTGGCTCACCAGAATGCTGCAGATTGGCAGGAAAATCCCTCAGCATGGTGGTGTGGGCTAATGGAGGGACCTCATGGTGGCCTGTAGTGTTAAAGATCATACAGTAGTGTGCAAAAGTCTTGAGTGATCTGCTATTTTTAATCTAAAGATTCAGGCTTAAGTTCTCCAGGCATTAAAAAGGTCTTAAATACAAAATAATTCACTTTCATCAACATAGTAAGCCTAATGTGAATATTGATAAGCTGCCTTTACCTATTAGCAGCCAGTGGTTCTTCTGGCTGTTTGTGCTCCCTGGTGGATATTGGACATTAGTGGAAGGAGTGATCTCACATTCCCCTCTCTGACTGACCGTCACCTCCGTGGTCATTGGACCATCGATCCGAGCCAGCATTAGTCCCCGAGGCTGCCATGGTAACAGAAAGCATAGAACAGTCACCCTATCTCTAGCCTTATCAGTTGCTCATCGTCTCGTACCTGATCTGATCTGCTGTTTAATCGTAATATAGTGTTAGTAGGGACTTTTGTTAGCAGGAAGTGTAGCATTATGTACTGCACTCACCACTAATGACACTCCACGATGGACGAGTGAAGCTGAAGCATAAAGGTGAGAGTCAAGTTTTCCAACATAGAGAGTGGGTCTGGAGAAAAGAAAAAAACATTTTCACTTGTTCTCAATTCAATTCCAGCTGAGTACCTAAACTGCATGAGGCATTTCTGCCCCTTGTTTACTTTTCCTCAAACAGCAGGTTGAAAATCAGACCAGACACACGCTGCCTGTAAAGTATTCATATACCTGTACTTCTTAAACCCTATGACCACAAGCCTAATTATATTTCATTGAGAGTTCATATACTTGTGACATGTAGAGAACAAGATCCATGGTTTTCAATAATGGTTTACAAATTAAAACCAGAAGATTGGCACATTTGCACTCAATCATCATTCAGAACAACTAGTATCTAGAAAAACAAGGAAAACAGCAAACAGCTCAGGAATATTGTTGGGATTTGAGTTTTTCTGTGTGTTTATTTTCAGTTTCTTTGTCTAGTGAGTCTCCATGTTTGTCCTGTTTTGGAACCTTTTTCATAGTGATGGGTAGATGAGGCGTCATGTATTGTTTCGACCCATAGCAAAACTGTGTCGATTCTGTCTCGATACTATGTCACTGAATACTAAAACCTGCTGGACATTAAAAATTCCTACAGGCAACGTAGTGATTTGATGACCTAGTCCATACAATAAGATTTAAGCCTTTGTATTCTATTGAATATTATGTATCGTATTATGTCATATCTTCAGGTAAATTTAAAATAGATTTGATATACAGTCAATAAAAATGTGAACATGTACCGTAAAGTGAAAAATTAAGTGAATGTGTTTGGAAAGAGGATCCTTGTGGACTGTTTTTTCCCCCACATATTTTTATTTTAAAAAAGTTTTTACTACATTTTGAAATTTAGCCTGTCATGTTTTTTTGACAACTCCTCCTGTTGTAGAAAAAAAATTAAGTAAACACTACATTTACAGCGAACCCTTGTTTTTCTTAGGGGTTGCGTTCCGAAAATAACCTGTGATATGCGAAATCCATGAAGTAGTTATCTTTATTTTTTACAGTTATTACACAGCATAAATAAATACTCTACATTGAAACCAAATAAAACCTGTTTTCAGATCAGTGGATGTGCATATGCATCAATCGGGCCTTAATGTGATCCGGAGTCATGTCATTAAA
>NW_015112794.1:39566-42213 GCF_001443285.1 Poecilia latipinna | reverse complement strand
AGTCATGTCCTTAAAGCGTCTCCTCCAACCTGCCCCGCGAGATTCACAGCTGTATCTACGGCAGAGCGATGGATCTCATCAAGCGAGCCTCCGGTTGGATTTTGCGCTGCCTCTGGCCACAGTATTTTTCCAGCTGGCATTCAAAGTTTCAGTTTTCATCTCCTGAATGGCCAATCTGTATTAAATACCGTAACGTTATAGGCACTCAGGTAGAGAAGAAGTGTGGAGACTGTTTTTACCAATCATACGGTCAATCAGTATGCAGAACACTGTGAAAAAAAAACTGTACAAAAAAATCTGAGAAGCAGCGATACCGTGAAAGGTGAACCGTATTATAGCCAGGGATCACTGTATATGAAATAATTTATAAAAAGCAACTGAGTAATTTGTAGAATGGCTGCATATCTGAGTTTATCTATGTTGGGTTCCTGAGTGTTTTCTTTCTTTTGGGGTTGCTGTTTTCTTTCCATCCTTTAGGGGGCGCCTGGAGGTTATTCCCGGAGGGCATGGACCAGCTGATCTGAACCACCTGCTCTGCATTATCTCATCTGGAGGAGTATAAGAGGAGGAGGCAGCCTACACAGCGGTGCCAGAGTGCTTGCCAGTTTTGGTACTTTAGGCCACCCGTTCTATCCAAGTGATTGCTCTCTTCGAGAATTCCTTGTGACCTTGTTTTGTGTCTCCTTCCTAGAAACTCTCACTGAGACGCCGGTGGATCCTACCCACCGGATGCCTTTAAACTCACCTCATCATTGTGACCAGATCCCCCTGGATCTTCAAGTAGGCTGCCTCCCTCGCTCTCGCCACAGAGAGAACCTGAGCTGATCTTGTCCGCCCTCCAGTGCCGCCCCCCGCCGTTCATAAACCCAGCAGCAACCCCCGGCTCCAAGACATTCACCCTGGAACAATCATATTTCCCCGGTCATGATCATCCCCACCACGAGTAAGTCTGCTCCAGTTTTTTCCCTGCAATTCCTCATTTCCCTCAGCCGGTGAACTCACCAACTTTCTCTCATCCTCTAGTCCCAACCCTGAAGCGCTGATCCTACCCGGGACCTGATTGCCTGTTGATTATTGTTTTCTTTATAATAAATATCGTTTTACTGATTTCCTTTGTGCCGAGAGTATTCTTGCATGTGGGTCAGAAGATTAAAACCCAACATGACAGAACACTCTGGCCAACAATCTGACTTCCCCAGGCTTCCGCATCAGCGGCTGCAACGACTCCGGTTCCAGTTTCAACTCCACCCTCAGCACCTCCTGCCTCCTCCGGTTCCGTGAGTACGGCCCAGCCCATGTTTTCCCACCTACGTCCCCTTAACCCTGAAAGATTTTCTGGTGAGAAAAACAAATGCAAGGGATTCCTGTTACAATGCTCAATTCTCTTCAATTACTCACCTGAAAGTTTTCCTCATGACAACGTAAAGATTTCATTCATCATTTCCCAGGTCTCTGGTCAGGCCCTTAGTTGGGCAGAATCTAGATTCTCTTCATCACTAACTTATGATGCACGTTTGACGAATTTATAAAGGAATTCAAGATGATTTTTTTTCTCAAGATGCAGATAAAATGTCCAATTCACGAGACTTATGGATCCTTAGACAAGGACAATGCACAGTTTCTGAATTCGCAGTCAATTTCAGAATTAAAGCGGCAGCCTCGGGCTGGAACCCATGAGCACTTAAAAGTGCGTACTTCCACGCCCTGAACGAACAAATAAAAGATGAACTGGCTACATTAGATGAGCCAGCCACTTTGGATGAATTCATAAATCTTACCATCCGTTTAGATAACTGAATTCGTGCCAGAGAGAGAGGCGAAGAAGAGATCCACCAATTAGAACGTTCTCTCCGTTTCACTTCACAAGCCCCCCTCCTTCTCAATCTCGGCAAAATAACTTGCCGGAACCCGAACCCATGCAGATCGGGCATGCCCGACTAACACCAGAAGAAAGGCAAAGGAGGCTTAAGTCAAGACTCTGTCTGTATTGTGGAGAGTCAGGGCATTACATCTCAAACTGCGAGCTGCGTTTAAAAGCTCAGGTCCGTCAGTAGATACTGGCGAACCATCTCAGAAAGAATGAAACCCCTCGTCTTCTCCTCCCAGCCACTCTATTCAATAAGGATCAGTCAATTTCACTCTCAGCTATGTTAGATTCGGGTTCTGAGCAAAGTCTAATTGACTCCCAGTTTGTTCAACAGATGGGCATCCCGCTCTCAACCCCATTACGGGTCTTTGCTCTGAATGGCCGGTCCCTGTCTCGGATCACAAACAAGACCAAACCAGTTAAAATTATTTTATCTGGGAACAATTGTGAAGTAATTTCATTTTTGGTTTTTCCTCTCGTTAACTCCCCCATTGTGTTGGGATTTTCTTGGTTGCAGCTCCATAATCCGCACATTAACTGGTCTAAAATGCATGTTGAATCCTGGTCAGTTTCATGCCACTCCACCTGTCTCCGTTCTGCAGTCCCTCCAGGTTCTTCTCCGGTGAAGCAGCAAGAGGCAGATCCTCCCGACTTGTCTTTAATTCCAGCTGAGTATCAGGATCTAGCTCCAGTGTTCAGTAAGTCACATGCTCTTTCTCTACCTCCACACCGTCCATATGATTGCTCCATAGACCTCCTTCCTGGTGCCCCACTTCCCAA
>NW_015112794.1:33410-35307 GCF_001443285.1 Poecilia latipinna | reverse complement strand
GCAAGACTCACCCGTGTGCTTTTTTTCCCGTAGGTTGAATCCCGCCGAACGCAACTATGATGTGGGCGATCGGGAACTCCTTGCCATCAAGCTTGCTTTGGAGGAGTGGCGGCACTGGCTGGAGGGCTCACAACATCCGGTGCTGGTCTGGACTGATCACAAGAACCTGTCTTACCTGCAGTCAGCCAAACGTCTCAACCCCCGCCAATCACGGTGGTCCTTATTTTTCTCACATTTCAACCTGTCCATTTCCTTCCGTCCAAACTCCGGGAACATTAAGCCAGACGCCCTTTCTAGAATGTTCTCCCCAGATGAGTCTGAAAAGGTTCCAGCCACCATCTTGCTCCCCAGCTGTACCGTGACCACCTTGACATGGGAGATTGAGGATCTCATTCAGCATGCTCTACAGTCTGAACCTGATCCAGGTACTGGTCCCCCGAACAGGATGTACGTTCCTTCCTCCGTTAGGGCCCGAGTAATTCATTGGCTACACACCTCTAAATTCTCAGCTCATCCTGGGGTCGGTCGCACCATCGCTTTTGCATCTCGCAGTTTTTGGTGGCCTTCTCTTCATAAAGACATCAAGGACTACGTCCTAGCCTGTTCTACCTGTGCCAGAAACAAACCTTCACATCAGCCCGCTGCCGGTCTGTTGCAGCCACTCTCCATCCCCAAACGCCCCTGGTCCTACATTTCCATTGATTTTGTCACCAGTTTACCCCCCTCCAAGGGCATGACTACCATCTTCACTGTTATTGACCGCTTTTCTAAATGTTGTCATCTCATTCCCCTTAGAAAGCTGCCCTCAGCCCTTCAGACTGCCCAACTCCTGATAAAACATGTATTCAGACTCCATGGTATCCCTGTTGAGGTACTGTCTGATAGAGGGCCACAATTTACTTCTCAGGTTTGGAAACAGTTTAGTGCTGGTCTTGGAGCTAAGGTATCTCACTTCTGGTCATCATCCCCAATCCAATGGACAGTCTGAAAGGATGAATCAAGAACTTGAGAACACCCTCAGGTGTGTAACCTCCTCCAATCCTGTCATGTGGTCCAAGTTTCTACCCTGGATTGAGTACGCACATAACTCTCATGTCTCTGCAGCCACCGGGTTCTCTCCTTTCGAAGTGTCTCTGGGTTATCAACCTCCTTTACTATCCACTGATGAACAGCAAATTGCAGTCACCTCAGTTTGGCACCACATCCGCCGCTGTAAGTCTGTTTGGAACAAAACCTTCTCCGCACTCAATCGTACAGCAGACCTGAATTGACGTATGGCTGACCGTAAGAGACGTCCTGCACCACAATACTCACCTGGACAAGATGTTTGGCTATCGTTCAAAGACATTCCTTTAAAAGCTATGTCTAAAAAGTTATCTCCACGTTACATTGGTCCGTACGTCATTGACTCTGTCATCAGTCCATCTGCTGTTCGTCTCCGTTTACCTGCATCTCTTCGTGTCCATCCCACCTTCCACATCTCACAGATCAAGCCCGTCCAAACCAGCTCCTTGTGCCCTCCTGCCGAGCCCCCTCCTCCCGCCCTTGATGTGGACGGCACCCAGCTTATGCGGTCTGTCGGGTTGTGGCCTCCCGGTGGCGGGGTAGAGGGTGGCAATATCTCATTGACTGGGAGGGTTATGGCCCGGAGGACCGTTCTTGGGTGCCTGGTTCCTTCCTTGTAGACTCTTCCTCGATCTCCAATTTCAATTCTTCCTCCTCTTCTTCTTCTTCTTCAGTTGGACCGCCAGGTGGCGGTCGTTAAGGTGGGGGTGGGGGGTACTGTTGGGTTCCTGGGTGTTTTCTTTCTTTTGGGGTTGCTGTTTTCTTTCCATCCTTTAGGGGGCGCCTGGAGGTCATTCCCGGAGGGCATGGACCAGCTGATCTGAACCACCTG
>NW_015112794.1:27587-29493 GCF_001443285.1 Poecilia latipinna | reverse complement strand
TCATCTGGAGGAGTATAAGAGGAGGAGGCAGCCTACACAGCGGTGCCAGAGTGCTTGCCAGTTTTGGTACTTTAGGCCACCCGTTCTATTCAAGTGATTGCTCTCTTCGAGAATTCCTTGTGACCTTGTTTTGTGTCTCCTTCCTAGAAACTCTCACTGAGACGCCGGTGGATCCTACCCACCGGATGCCTTTAAACTCACCTCATCATTGTGACCAGATCCCCATGGATCTTCAAGTAGGCTGCCTCCCTCGCTCTCGCCACAGAGAGAACCTGAGCTGATCTTGTCCACCCTCCAGTGCCGCCCCCCGCCGTTCATAAACCCAGCAGCAACCCCCGGCTCCAAGGCATTCACCCTGGAACAATCATATTCCCCCGGTCGTGATCATCCCCACCCCGAGTAAGTCTGCTCCAGTTTTTTCATTGCAATTCCTCATTTCCCTCAGCCGGTGAACTCACCAACTTTCTCTCATCCTCTAGTCCCAACCCTGAAGCGCTGATCCTGCGAGGGACCTGATTGCCTGTTGATTATTATTTTCTTTATAATAAATATCATTTTACTGATTTCCTTTGTGCCTTTGCATGTGGGTCAGAAGATTAAAACCCAACATGACAGGGACTTCATTCTCATGCCTGGCCTCATAATGCCTCAGCATTGAGGAGGTGGATTTATTTAAATAAGACATTTCTGTCAAACGTATGCAACACTTAACCTGCAGAACATTATATGAAAGTAAACTAAGAGTCAATTTCAGCTGAATTTGGATTCAGATAGATCAAGTAGAAACTGACAAGAACCGGATGAAACAACAAAATGAAAACAAATTTATTTTCCAATATAAGATCAAAATGGTCCCACACTGCAGAAACCTTTCGTCTGAGGCTGCTCCATAGTTGACACTGTTCCGTAAAAAATCAAGAATTCGTTTGGCAAATGCTTTTGACAGATTGACAGATTTGCTTCCTTATAAACACAGTTTGGCGCTTTAATGTCATTTCGAAACCGTTCACGTGACTTGCTGAAACCAATACGCACACCGACTCGGGTTTTGGTCTATGGGCTGGACCACTAGCAGAACAAGTCGGCGTCGGGCTGGGGGGCGGGGCTTTTGACCGAGCCCTTTATACGCGAAATAATAAAGCTCATGAAAACATAATTTTAAAAAATACTAATGCCTACAGCAGCGGGGCTTACAAGCTTTGGCTCCATGGAGAGCAAATATGTCATGCTAAGTCTATCAAACAGATATGATGTCATGAATTACGGTTATTTATGGTAAGGATGGACACAGTCAGACAGACTGAAGAAGTGCAAAAATAACGGTTTTAATGGTAAAGTTCACAAATACAGAAAACACGGGTGAGAAAAGACCAGACAGGGAGGAACAAGGGACACAGGTGAGGTTAAATACATGAGGAATTAATCAGGGCAACGAGAAACAGCTGGGAATAAACGTGGCAAACACAATAACACAGTAAGTAGTTAAATTAACTGAAAAACAGACACACAACCACACCCTTACACATGAACTATAACAAACCAAGAGAACAACAAAAACATCAGGCTACTTGGTCTCTAAACAACACAAATTAAAATCTGTTCAGCACCACGGATAGCGATCGGATTATTTTGACACCCACTTTAATCAAGTCTAAGCCCTTATCTGTAGCTTAGAAAATTTATAAAACTGGCACAGTGGCTGTGCTGTGCGCTGTGGCACAGCGGCCGCTGTTGAAGAAGATTTTAGGTTATAATGTATCTTAAGAAAATCTCTGGCTCAATCTTCTTCTCACGGATCCCAGGTTCTCCCGGCGGGCCAAAGTGAAGCCACACAGAAAACAACAATCAATCAATCAAATTTTATTTGTATAGCACATTTCAGCGGCAAGGCATTTCAAAGTGCTTT
>NW_015112794.1:17793-23043 GCF_001443285.1 Poecilia latipinna | reverse complement strand
CCAACAGAACCAGCACTGTGGTTCTCCCACAGTCTATACTTATATGGATGTCATTGAACACTTTGACTAGGCCATCTCCGTGCTGTGGTAACCATGGAAACCAGACTGGAAGAAGTCAAAGCGATTCATTATTGTTAGGAAGTTATTTAATTGTTTAAAAACTGCTTTTTCAATAATTTTGCTGATGAATGGGAGGTCAGAGGTCAGAGGTCGGCCTGTAATTCTGCAGTAGTGATTTGTCTAGACTGTTCTTTTTTATAAGTGGTTTGATAACTGCTGTTTTCAAAGCCTGGGGGAAAACACCTGAGGAGAGCGACGAGTTACTATTTGGATCAGATCATTAGCAACAACAGGCAGAACTTTCTTAAAGAAATGTGTGGGTAGGACATCCAGACAGCAAGAACTGGAGCTTAATTGACTTATAATTTCTTCTAGGGTTTTATAAAGAAGAAGTTGAAATTGGGTCATTTTTCCTGCATTTGTTTTGTTTGGGCACAGCATTGGTACTGGCTTTGGAGTGGATGTGCAGATTCATCCTCCGATCTTTTGAATTTTCTCTGAAAAGAAACTGGAAAACTTGTTGCAGGCTGCATTAGATTGAAGTTCAGGTGGTAATGTCATCGGAGGATTTGTGAGCCTGTCAACAGTAGCAAATAAAGCTCGAGCGTTTAGTGTTTTTGTTTATGACATCTGCAAAGAAAGCCTCCCTTGCATGTTTTAGTGTTGTGTGATAGTTACGTAGTCTTTCTTTGTAGATGTCATAATAAACGTGCAGTTGAGTTTTACGCCATTTCCATTCGGCCCTACGGCAGAGTTGTCTTGCAGCTTGAACAGTTTGTGCATTTCTCCATGGAGATTTCTTCCTACCAGTCACAGCCTTCACTTTAATGGGGGCAATGTAATCAATGATATCTGAAAGTTTGCACTGAAAATCATGTACCAACTTATCTACGTCATTATAGCTTAAGGACGAGGAAGAAGAGCAGATTTGATTAAATGTTTCTGCTGTGTTTTCTGTGAAAGTACATTTTGTGATAGTAGCTGTTTGTCCAAGTGGGTTAACAGATAAAGAACATTCAAAGATAACAGCAAAGTGATCCGACAGGGCGACATCAGTTACAGACATTGGAAATATTCACACCCTTACTGATAACCAGGTTCAGTGTGTGTCCATGAGTGTGTGTTGCTTGTTTGACATGTTGTGTTAAACCAAAACTCTCTAATATATTACAGAGATTTTTTGCCCTTCAGTCTTGGGGGTTGTCAACATGAATGTTGAAATCACCGACAATTATTAAACAATCATAATCAATGATAGAATGATAGAAGCTCATTCAAGTCTGTAAAGAAATTTTCCACATATGTTGGAGTTTTGTATAAAGTTAGTGTCAAAGTTCGTTTGTGGTCTTTTACCTCGATTCCAAGACACTCAAAAGACATAAAATTACCCAAAGAGATTTTACTACAGTTTATGGTATTCTTAAATATTGAAGCCACACCTCCTCCTTTTTTGTGTTTTCTATTCTCACTTAAAGAATTATACGTAGAAGGCGCTGATTCAATTAGTACGATTGCTTCATTATTGTCATTCAGCCATGTTTCTGTCAGAAAGAACATCAATATTATGCTCGGTGATGAAATCATTAATTAATAGAGCTTTAGCACAGAGAGATCTGGTATTTAAAAGAGCTAGTTTAAGCGACTTGGAGGCTGAAAGTTCTTCAGTGTGAGGTTCCTTTAGGCAGGGGATCAGTCTGAGGTTTGAATCACTACAACCGCTGCTTTTTGTATTTCTGTTTTTCGTAACTTTTCTTGTAGTGATCTGGACAGGTAATGTCCTATTTTGTGGTGCCGGGGGGCCAGACACATTCTGGAGGAAGACGGGTGTAAAGATAATGTCTGGACCCCGGTCTCAGACCTCAGAAGCGTAGAGTGATGGATCCTCTGGGAAGTCAGAGGCAGGTGGCTTAGATGAAGTGAGGTCTGCTATGTTAGCGCTAAGAAGAGTCGTGCCGAGGCAAACCTGTTGATCCATTCCATCCTGCTGGGAGGAGGAGGAGTCCGTCCGCCTTCCTCTCTGACCCGGATCCTCCACCAGCATCTTCAGGCGGTTCAGGTACAGCCCAACTCTCTTTAGCGATGGACTTCCTGGGAAACTCTGATCTTGTGAGTGAGTGTAGGAGCAGAGATGGAGGGGGGAAGAAGGAGGGAGAGGGGAAGGTGAAGGGGAACCAGTCATTCTGTCCCCAGTCAATGTTTTATCAGTTTGTTTTGGTACACTTTGCTTCTGATAAGCGGAGGGTTCCATCCTAGTCAGACATCCTTGAGCCTGTTCTTCTGAAGCGATGGTCACATTGTTGTTCTTGTTGACAAAATGAAAAATGTTTGCAGTGAGTAGCTTTATCCCATGTTTGTTAAGATTGCGTCTTCCTCTTACAAAGAGATGAAAGCGCTGCCAATAGATCCAGAGGTTATCAATGAAGGTCACTGAGCTGGCAGAGCAGGTTTTAATCAGCCATTTGTTTATCATGTCCAGCCTGGAATGCTTTTTGTCTCCCCATTTTGGTGATGAAATCGGACCACTGAGAAATAACTTCATTTTTAATTGTCCCATAGTGTCCAGAAGAATATTAAAGTCCTTTTTCAGGATCTTCGATTTTTGCTTTGCCAGATCATTGGCTCCAACATGCACAACTAAAGTCTCCATGTTTGGCTGATCAGTGGTTAGAGAGAGCACTTTGCGAGTCAAATCAGATAGTGTCACCAAGAAAAGAAACCACTCTCCTTTTCTTGGGATTGCAAACATGACTGATTCCATTTACTGCCTCATCTCCAACAATAAACACTCTTGGCATACCTTTTGTTTTCCTAGTGGTCACTTTTTCCTTCGGAGCTTTGTGGGGTGGATGTGTTGGCTTTGCCTCATTGTTGATGTTTGAAGGTGGGTTTTCACTCAGAGACTCAGGCTGGAGTGCAGAAAATTTGTTTTTCAGTGGGATTCCCACGGAGTCTGAATGTTTTGAGGCTTGGGCTGGTTGCTTTGTCCTTGGGAGCGGGGTCGGTGGAGCCGTTTTGGTTCCAGCTGCTTGTTTGCTATTCTTTGGCGGAGCAGGTGTTGAAGTTGAAGATGGGTTTCGGCTCAGACCCGGCCACGCTGATTCGTCCAGGTGAGGGGTTCTCCCCGTTAGTCGTCTCATGGGATCCGCAGTGTGAGACTTGTGTTTCGGCTTGGCGACCTGAGCAATCCAGGGTGAGCTGCATGGTGCTCTCTCCGCTGATTTGAGGAAGAGTTGTTTCATTTCCACAGGTAGCGTTGATCTCAAAGTTCACCTCCAGCCGTTGAATCTTCGTTTCTAAAAACTGAAGTCGTTGTAGAATACTGCTAATGTCCTTGGGGTCGGACGGGGGCATTTTGCCCTAGTTCAACTTGGAGGTGAAGAAAAGTAAGGTAAAAGTAAAAGTGAGAAAATCTCCCGGTCCTTAGGTTTGAAGTAATCCAGTTATGATGTCGATAATGTAAAATAACTATAAAAATTGTGACTTTAAAAATAATTCACAGGCAAAGTTATCAGTAAGGACGGGAGAGAGCAGGATAAGCTGTTCCTCCTTCAGCTGCCAGACACAGGTTACCAATGAGTGTTGACGTCACAGAATTTCAGAGTTTAATCCAATAGAAGACAACGTATGAAATTACAACAGAAACTGCTGAACAACAGAGACATACATTCATTTACCTGACACATAGAAAAGAAAGAAAGAAAGAAAGAAAGAAAGAAAGAAAGAAAGAAAGAAAGAAAGAAAGAAAGAAAGAAGAAAAGAAAGGAAGAAAAGCAAAGACGTGCAAAGATGTCTTTGGAGAATTGCAAGAGCAAATCTGATTTGTTACTCCTGTGTACAAAATTTTATAGTAAAGGCGTATTCTTGTCTTTAATATATTCAAATAAGGCGTACCTTTGCTCATCCAACCAGGAGCTGTCTTGGACCCTTTTTAAAAGTTAGAAACTCCCTACAATTTGTTTCCAAAATCAAAGGCCATTTGTCCCCTTTGTCTAAACAAAGTGATAGCAGAGCTTCTCCTGAACTCCTGCTGTTTTATGGCTTTTCGCAGATCAGTGTGAAAGCTGGAACTTCTCCTGATTGTTTCCCACACACAGACAAAGGGCAGTTCAAACAATAGCAGACAGTCTGCTGTAACTACAGCTAACATAAAGGTCAATAGGGGAGAATACGTTATTAATCTGAAAACTATAACTAGGCTATTTCAATCAAGACATGTTAAGTTTTAAAACTAGCATATTTTAAATTTATTTTCTTAACACCGCACAGCGGCGTTCACAAACACGGATGATTCAAATAGTGGTGAAAGACTTATCACTATTTGAACGGCATACGGCGAACCTTGCACTCTGCGAAATCGTCCACGATGCTCTGTATGTCCATTTTCTTTGCTCTCTCATTCTCTATGGACAATATGGCAAGTCCACTCAGTCTCTCTTGTCCCATTGTGCTCCTCAAGTGGTTTTTAATTGTTTTTAACTTGGAGAATGACCTCTCAGAGCTTGCAACGCTTACGGGGAGAGTCATAAATAAAATGAGGGCAGTGCAAACCTCACTGAATGTCGAAGTTACTGCTGAATGACTGACAATGAGCATTTTTGTCAGATCAACAACCGATTTTTGTTGTGCTATCTGGTCCCTGAAAGAGGTTCTAAAACAAATCAGCTGGGCAGGGAAGCTGGGGGTGATGTCCCGACTGTAGTGGTCACTTAAGACACTGGGCAGCTTGCTGTAACTGCTCATCTCCTGCTTGCAAAAGTGTTTTGGGTTGAACTGCCTCAAAATATTCACAGTTCTATTTAAACTGGTGAATCTATGGGACAGCTGCTGGATAACAATATCAAGGCAGGCATTGAAAACGTGCACCTGAAAGTTGCTCTCTGCGTCAGTGAGGCAGCAGTCTTCAGAAAGCTTGTCAAAGTGACGCTTAACTTTTCTGGCCCTGGTTGTTTCAAACTGCATTTGACTTCCCCATTTTGCAGCTACAGCAATAGTGGCAGACTTAACCTCATCAAATTGCTCCCTGAACTCCATTAAAACATTGATGGCATTTTGTAGATCAGATGCTTTCAGGATATCAGTGTCCTTAGCTTGTAGTAACCAAAATTCAAGAATTTTGGTTTGCATTTTGACCAAAAATATAAAAGAAAATTTGCCTATTACATTCTTGAGCGCACTTGCTTCATTATGCTC
>NW_015112794.1:11590-14374 GCF_001443285.1 Poecilia latipinna | reverse complement strand
AGATCAGATGCTTTCAGGATATCAGTGTCCTTAGCTTGTAGTAACCAAAATTCAAGAATTTTGGTTTGCATTTTGACCAAAAATATAAAAGAAAATTTGCCTATTACATTCTTGAGCGCACTTGCTTCATTATGCTCCTCTTTTTTCTCACTGGTCAAGGATATTTTGATAAGGGCTTTTGTGATGTCGCCATAACGCAAAAAGTCCACCGTGTCTAGAATAAAAGCGAAAGAGGCATTTTAAAGTGACAGTTCTGCTCTCTTGCGTCGAGAATTCACTGAGAAGCGCCCACCGTTTGATACTGTGACCAAAAAAGTTGTACAGGTTCTCCACAGTGTCATAGAATCGCTTCACTCCAGGAACATTTTTAACAGAGTCGTTAAGCGCAAGGTTGAGGTTATGAGGAACGCAATGTAAGTAACAGGCAAGGGGCTCCTTCTGTTATTCTTGCCTGTACACCTGAATACGCACCACTCATATTCGCAGCCCCATCATAGCCTTGTCCGCGGCACTTTGACAGATCTATTCCATTTTTCTCTATGGAGTCTAGGATTTGGTTTTCAAGCTCTGACGGTGATGACCCCACAGCAGCTTCAAAACCCAAAAACACTTCATTGATCTGTAAACCTATTGGAGTATCGAGATTATTCTTAATTATAGTTACATAACGATACACCTGGCTCAGCTGGCCGATCTTGGACACATCTTGCGTTGTGTCCATGATAATGCAATAAAACGGGGCTTCGTTTATTTCATTTATTATGGCAGCATTTATTATGGTTGAGACATGATGTAAATGAACTCATCTTGAATCTGGTGACTTAGGTATTTCACTGATCCTTCTGGTCGGTTAATTAGCTCTTTCAAAACAGGGTCGTAGTGAGCTAATAACTCCATTATTGACAAAAAGTTGCAGGCATTTCCCTGACCTAGAACTTCCCTGTGCCCCCTGAATGCGAGGTTGCATGAAGTCAGAGTCAGAGTGACATTCACAATGCGCTCCAGGATCTATCTCCAAAACAAGGCTGCATTATGCACATTCTTCTCCATTTCAGCGTGCATTGTGCTGTTCAGTTTCCACTGCTCATAGACTATGCATGCACCAAGATGTATTTGCGTGGATTCATGCTTCTCAACTTTGGCAGAAAGATGTTTCCAGTCTCTTATTCCGTTTATCCATGCACTGTTGTAATACGCAGCATTTCGGTTGGCAAAAAGCCAACAAGGCTCACAGTAACAACAACAGTCTAATTTTGGGGAGTAGCACATCCACTTGAGGGGAACGTTCATCCCAACTTTGTTGGTAGAGGTCGTGTAATAACTTTCTGAAAATGACCGATTGTCGGTATCAGTGGGAAATGGACCTTTGGGTCTGCATGGGCCCAGCTTAAGAATTTATCTTTTAATGTTGGCGTCCAGGATGTTTTGAGGAAAATTGGCTCGATCTGTTGGAAAACCTTTCAGGGAAATATTTTCAACATCCACGGTCTGCGTGTCACCTGTAGCGCCGGGAAGAGACCTAATGCCACTTTCATCCTCGATGTCTAGCGCGGGTGAGGAGGGGGGCTGTTGGTCAGTCACCAGCTCTAGCTCTACCCTGGAGCAGCTAGCAACTGCTGAGTGCCTGTCATCAACGCTATACCACCGATAAAGGAAAAAAGGCGATCTAAGCAAGGCGGCTGGGCTACTACAATTTACAGTCAGCTAGAGCTTACAACTAACTCACACACTGTGAATAAGAATAAAATTGTTAACTGTAATGAACCAGGCTCTCTGGCTGAGCTGGCAGTTTTCCCAGGCTTAAATCACTGTCATCAAAAAAGCGAGGTTCATCTTCAGGACGACAAACAAAATATGTGTCCAGTTTCTGTAATTTAGCTCTCCTTTGCTTTCTTTTATCTTTTTCTTTTCAATTTGCCACTCCACTTTTGTGCTTATATGGAAAGCCACTTATATTTGCCGTAAAAATACTCCAGTCTACCTAGCTTTCAATCTGTTCCTATTTGACTGATGATGACGTCACGACATTGTGGGTGACTGGTGACATGTTTTACCCAGAATACACTTGGAGACAATATCGGCTTTCAACTTGTAAGTTTGTGTGTCATAAAGTTAAATGTATGAAAGAAAATACAGCCAGTCACGTTGCACAACATTTTATTCAATATTTTACACCCACTATGTCACTAAAATCAGTTGGTCTAGTAAAATTTTTGGCAACCATGACTCAAAAATGACAGGCACCAGCCAACTATATAAACTACTGGGGCACAAGACTACACCAAACTCAGCAGTAGTTATTACCTTCTTAAACCCTCATCAGACATGACAAAGACTTATATTCTTGAAAGTCATGTTCTTCCTCCAATCCGGGCCCCCCCCCCCAGGGCCTGGGCCACCAGCCCCCTCTATAGCTCCACACCTGGGCTGGACACATGCACCGACGGATCGGTGTTGCCGGACCTGCAAAGCAGTGTATAAGTGTTCCAAAAGAGGGTGCTGTTGGTACCACCGCAATCCTGAAATGTTTGTCCTGCCGGGGACACCATAGTGCAGGGGATTTTTGTGCACTAACTGCAGTATTCCTTATAGCAGCTCCGCTAGCCCGATGTAAAATAAACATTACTATACCGAGATATTTCTGTTGGTTCAGATTGTCAGTTAAGCACAAATTACATTTTCTTTCTGGTGATGTTTGATTGTTTTGTATAAAAAAGAACACGGTGGAATGCTGATAGTGTGTTTACTGCCTGTAAGGTGGACGAATAAACGCGCCAAGGTCTC
>NW_015112794.1:5646-7683 GCF_001443285.1 Poecilia latipinna | reverse complement strand
CCATAGGGTGTCTTCCACCAGCTGCAGATCCAAAGAGGGAAAGTCTGGGTTACAGACCCATCACTACTTTTTCATCATTAAATATCCTTCATCACTGCAACCTGGGTCCTAAGCGTTTCTGCCTCACCACCGTCACCGCACAAATCATGACAGTAGGACCCGATCAGAAACTACGGTGAGGAACGCCAATCAACAACATCATGGACCCAGCAGATCATAACTTCCTGATGGGAAAAGTTAGGAATTACTGTGCAGAGGTAGCCAAACCTTATGCTGCTTCCAGCCGTCTCAATGCCGCTACTTGCATGCTGGTCTTCCTGGATGAATGGATTTCCCGTTGCTGTGGTCGGTCCTCCCTTCAACACCACTGAAGGGAGGACCACTGCCTCCAAGACCCTCCAACTTCTTGTTTCCAGCGTCCAACTCAGCTCCGTCAGCCTCCGAGTCATCCCCTATTCCAGCGTCCTCCTTGGCTGCCTCTGTTTCCGTGTCAGCTCCAGTCTCCATTTCCGGCCGGAGCACCCGTTACACCTCCAGCTGCCGTCACGGCTGGCCTGGCTCCTGCTCCAGTTTTTGTTCCAGCCTCTGCTCCGGCCACGTTTCCCATGGTGATGGGATTCCAAGCGGCCAGGCTGGCATCTGGGCGACAGGCGGCACGATTGATGGCGTGGTCAGCTCCAGTGAGTAGGAGTTAGGCCTCAGTTAGAGGTTTTCCATCTCCTAGTTCCCCTAGTGTCTTCCTTGAGACATCTAGTGCTCCCTTAGAATCTCCTAGTGCCCCCTCTGAGTTACCTAGTGCTTTCCCTGAGTATTCGCTCCATAGAGCTCCTTCAGAGACTCTGCCTAGTGTCTCTTCGGCTCCTTCCGAGACCCCCAGTGCTTCTTCCGAGACCCCAAGCGCTCCCCTCCACGAGCCGCAACCGTCAGAGGCGCCGGCTACCCTCCATGAGCCTGCGCATATACCGGTGAAGCCTGCCGGTGCTCCGCAGCCTCTGTCGAGGCTCGGCTGAGCTCTGGGCTGGACGGTCCGGCTACCCTGCCATCCGCCTCATCTTAGGACGGTGTGGCTGCGAGGGGTCCCCCTCCTGTGCTGTTGGTGGCCCCCAGACTGTTCACGGCAGGCCTTGCCTTGGCCGTACTATTTTTGTTGTGGCCTGAGTTTTGTGTTTTTTCCATGGACTCTGGCACTCCGTCCAGCACCCCTCTTCCCACCCTGGTTGGGTTGTTTTTTTTTTTTGTTTTTTTTTTTATGGATTTTTTTTTTTCTGTTTAGGGCATCTGGGAGCCTCCCTTGAGGGGGGGATACTGTTAGGATTTGAGTTTTTCTGTGTGTCTATTTTAGGTTTCTGTGTCTAGTGAGTCTTCATGTTTGTCCTGTCTTCCCCTTGATTGTTCCCAGGTGTGTCTCATTCCCTGATTACCCTCCCTGTGTATTTAAACCCACCTGTGTTCTTTGTTCCTTGTCAGGTCCTTGTCTTGTGTTACTGTTCATTTGTTGTGTCGTAGCATAAGTCACATGTTCCTGTCCATTCGTTGAACCTGTTGCTACCAGTGTGAGCCTTAGCTTCCGCTCAGCTGTGCTGCCAGTGTTTTGGAACCTTCTTCATCATTAAATATCCTTCATCACTGCAACCTGGGTCCTAAGCGTTTCTGCCTCACCACTGTCACCACACAAATCATAACAAATATACTGTAATTCTGGAAAGATTTAAAGCAAGTTTATGTTATAAAACTAGAAAATTCCTGCAGAAATTTTGAGGGGCCTGCCAACTGTGCCCACAACTTTAAACCCAGCGTTTCAAATTTGACATGAAAAATAGATAAATGCAGGTCTGACATAAATAGCTCAACAATGCAACATAGTAACTATTGTCAAGTATATCATGACAATGTGAGTTACCATTGAAAAGCAGGGTATGAACCCCAGGTCTGTGAAATTCAATTCGAGACCGACGACTATAAGCTTCGCACATGGTGATCTCACTCATGGTCCAAAATAAAAAACATGAAGAAAGTTGGTAATAGTTAATTTCTAAA
>NW_015112794.1:0-917 GCF_001443285.1 Poecilia latipinna | reverse complement strand
GTACATTATGACAATATTAGTTACCATTGAAAAGCAGGGTGTGAACCCAAGGTCTGTGAAATTCAATTCGAGACCGACGACTATAAGCTTCGCACATGGTGATCTCACTCATGGTCCAAAATAAAAAACATGAAGAAAATTGTTAATAGTTAATTTCTAAAAACTATTTCAATTTTCATAGTAAAGATTTTAATTTACACTCAAAAATTCATACAAATATTAATTTTATGTAAGCAAAACATGAAAAGTCACAGGAAATATGTATTCTTCCCACAATGCATTGTGAGACCTGATTCAGCGCTGTGACTACTCACTGCTTCTGCCTAGGACCCGTTGCTATGGTAATTAATTATCTGCACCTGGGCTGGCCCTCTCTGTCAGACAAGATGCTGGTTTCTATACTTGTGAGACACCTAGCGTCGGTCTCCAGGACCCTGACAAAAAAACCATAATCCCCAGGAAAATTTTGAAAACATTTTACGGGAGCAGGCATGTGTATCTATGTCATGAGCAACTTTGAGATCAATAGGCCGCTATTTGTGCCTGTGAAGGGGAGTTAAAAAGAGTTTTGGAGTCAGACCTCCACTGTCCTGTGTGTGTGTTTCAGAGAGAAATCTTAGTGATTCTGTGAGACACTCAGCCTAAACTTTTGTCGTTTTTCTCAATTTATGTCGTCATTTTATCTCAGAATCCCACTAAAAGTAATAGCTCCCTTCTCGGCATCGAGCCGCACGATTTGATACCACTTTTGTGGGGTTTCTCGCAGCGGTACGAGCCGCATTAACGGTGATGGAAGAAAAATAAAGATATAAATAAATAAACTAGAAAATTCCGCAGAAATTTTAAGGGGCATGCCAAAGTGTGCCCGTCGGCTTGGAAACCAGCATTCTGATGCTAAAAATTAGCATTAATGCTAA
>NW_015112793.1:427566-476407 GCF_001443285.1 Poecilia latipinna | reverse complement strand
CTTTGACTTTTACTTGAGTACATTTTTGCCTGTGTATTTGTACTTTTACTTAAGTACATTTATTGAGTACTTTCTCCACCACTGCAATGATCACCCACGAAAGATTACGTCCAGTTTGTTGTTACCTATAGTTTCTATATAAGCAGCAACTTCCCTAAGAAATCTCACATTTTCTTAAGCTTTAAAATAGCAAATATCTGATAACTTGTTCAGTCTGTGAAACAGAAACAAGTCAGAGAAGATCGTACCGATGCAGGATTGTTGTTGGTCTCTGAAGGCCTGTCTGTATCCAGCTGATCGCCGCCTGTATTCCCACTACTCTCCACCAACACCTTCACACCATCCTCCAAGTCCAAAAGGATTTCTGTGGCTGCATCTAAATGAAGGGAAAATAAGAGACTGTTGTCATGTGTTCAAATGTTTCAACATCTGTTGTTTAATGTGCCTCACTACTGTTTTGTATTTTGTCTGTTTGGTGTAAAATTTACAGCTAATCCATCAGGACTTAGTAGGAAACTTTTATTAATATCCAATGATTGGACCTGCTGTTTTGTGCTTTGTATGCAGCCTTAGACTACGCTAACTCAGCAGGTGTTGATGCTCAATTCGACATGACTGTTCAGAATGCAGATAATTTGAAAACTACATAATTACGTAGTAACTGATTGAATAGGCCTGTTTAGACTGCCATGAAAAAGTTGGATTGCATTTGGGCAACCAAGAAAAAAAAAGAAAAAAATGGATTTGGGTTGCATTTGCCTGTTGTGTGAACGTCATCGAAGAGGCCTCCACGTGGTCAAATAACTTTTAGCTGAATTATTAAGAAAATAAATCCACTCCATACATGTTGATATGAAACAATCTTCATCACTGCAAACAGAGCGCATGAATAATGTTGCACTTAATTAAGAAATGCTATTATTAGAACTAAAATAACAAAAATACTTGTTTGCATAAAAGCCGTAACATTGGCATCAATGGATTCTTCGAAATCACCAGGAAAAAAATTTATGCTACTTGGTTTTGTACCTTAATCAATGTGCAACACTGTGCCTATATTGTGTATGGTGTAAAATTTATTTCCAGATGCTCTAACATTTAAAATAAGAGAGTGACAGAAGATTCGACTTCACTGAGATTATGTCCCAGTTCTCTTTCTCACCTGTTCCTTTCAGACTCCCCAGACTGTTGGACCTTTCTGAGTGGGAACTGCTGCTGCCCTCTCCCGCAGAACCAGACTTGACTCTCACACCTTTACAAAGAACAAAACACCTCACATAAAAAGCATCCGGACCTACAGCCGTCATCAACCTCAAGGTGCATTTAGGGGAAAAGAGAGAAGAAACTTGCCCCACCTTCCTTCGCCACCTGCCAGAGCTCAAAGGCTACTGTGAAGGCCTGGGCGACTGTCAGGGCTACTGCCTGCGCCTGGAATAAAGAGAGGAGCAGAGCTAATGACACTCTGTGACAGGAAACACTAACAGAATATGACAGCACATATTTTATGTAGTGAAATCAACAGATTGGTGAACCTTGATTTACCTAACTGAAGAGGGGAAAAGGACCAGAAGTACACATTGAACCAAATATAAGAAAAAAAAAAGTGTTAAGATTGAATTCACGCTGAAGTTTGTGTATCAACACGCCCAAATCCTTACATTCAAAAGAAACATGCCGGTAAAATTAAAAGATTACTTTATTCTTAAATCTGCTAGGATTATAATTAAGTTTCAAGTAACTTGTATTCATTTATTATATGCAATCAAACAGTTGCTTGAATCACAAGTTTAATCAGCACTTGGGAGGGCAGTAGAACTACTCATGTAAAGCAGGAGGGAGGTTTTCCTAGAAATTAGTTACTCTTCGGTCAGCAATGTATGTTTGTCCACTGGTCTTGTTGTTTGGACAGAAGGAGAAGCTGGAAATGATCCATCATGTCATCCAAGGGACAAACATTAACAGAAGAAAGCAGTGATGAAGTCATTTTCTGGAATTCAGTTCTCATCTTCTTTCTTGTAAATATGTTGTGACTGGTTGATACCGTCTTCTTCACGGAGTTACAGATCACATGAATTTGTTAGGTGGTTTGTGGTAAATGTGAAGTTGATTGTAGGATGTCAGATGTTTTCATTCGCCACAGTATGCGGATGTTAATAAAATTGGGTTATCTAGGCATTAGGTGTTCCTCGGGGTGCATATCTCGCACCCCTTTTTTCTTTCTTCACACATTAACCAAATCTTGAAGAAGGCCAAGATGTTAATAAAATTGGGTTACCTACGTAACGACACCCATGAGCTTTGGTGTTGAGGTAATCCTCAGGGTATAAATCTGGTACGCCCTTTTTTTCTTTTTATGCACTTTAATCAAATGTTTAAAAAAGCTAAGATATTTGAACATCCAGCTGACTACAATAAAAAAAAAACACTAAAGAAAAAAATATGCCAATAAATAAAGACCAATGAAGCGAGAGTTAACTTCTTTACAAAATGTTTTAGCTTTTAATTAGAATAGTCACCTTCCTAGAATGATGGCCCAAGTTATTTTTGCTAAAAGTGATTTTGTTCTTTTTGTTTTGTTTTTTTGTTTTTACCTAAAACATCTTTTGGCAAAGAAGAGATGGTATTTTAGTTTGTTTTCTTCTTGTATCTTTTTTTTTTTTTTTTTTTTGCAAAATTCATTGTAGAATTTATTACAGGAATCTTAATAAAGTAAAATGAAAACAGAAACACAGAACCTACCACTTTTCTCTTGGAGCAGAGGTAAGCGTGGCACTCCAGGGCCCCATTGAGGGTGTTCTGAGCGATGTAAGCAAACACTTTGTCATGCAGCTTGTCCACCGTACAGTAGGATATCCTGCAGGCCAAGAGAAATGGATGGTTTAGGTATAACAGACTTTCTGAACCTGCGCTCCATCGCTGCTTCGTTATCACACCTATATATAGAGACGCTTTCCAGGAGTTTATTGGTAGACCTGTCCAGCACCACGATCCCTTGAGGGGAAACCTTCAGGGCAACCTTCTGGGGCTTCTTCCCACTGGCTTTAGTCTGTGCAGCACAAACATAAATTTTAGATTTCAATAGCATTTAGAATTTTATACACAGATCAAGAAGCAAATGATGTTTCTACATCGTCTCATGACCATCATGCATCTATTTGTAGTCAACTTTGATTGTCCAGAAGAAAATGAAGATAAGAAAAGCTTAGCCATCTTCAGTATTTTGGAAACAAACATTAAGCGTCTATCCATATGAGGCCAACCGATTCACTGATAAATCCTGGACCTACTCTGAACTATGTCCGCAATGACTTTAATGCATTTTATTCTTCCAAATTGTTTTTTTTTTTTAAGAAAATATATATTTTAATCTAATATCAGGACAAATGAACTCACTAAACTGCCCTTAGGTCTGACTGTGTTTATGCATTGCGTTTTATGTGACAGGGCCAGAAACCTGTTGATTAGGTAAAGGGATGTGGAATTCAAATGCACACCACACTTTTCAGACTTTTAGATGCAAGAAGAAAATTTTAAATTATTTTCCTTTGACTTCACAATTACCCACTACTTTGGACTTCTAACATAACAGTTCAATAAAGTACATTAGCATTCATAGATATCACGTTGCAGAGTATAAATATTATTACACCAACAATTTCTATGAGACAAACGCATAAGCAACAATGAGTAAGAAGAGATTTTAAATCCCCTAAAAAGAAAAGCTGGAGCTCTTTTACACCGACCGTAGCAACGATCCTCTTCACAGCGGCCGCCGACAGCTCCTCTCCCTTGGGTTGATCCACAAGTGTCATGCCTAGGTGCCGGAGGTTGAAGGTCATCCCCTCTAAAATGGTCTCCCGTGTATCTGTCCAGTTCTCTGGAAGCTCTGCAACGAAAAAGGGTTGCTGTGTTGAATTTTTTTTTTTTTTAATCTAAAAGTAGTTTTTAGAATGATCTCATTTTATGTTACTGTATAAAAATAAAGTTTTTTCTTTAAGGAGCTGCATGTTGGAGGAAATGTAAACATCAAGTCGAAAACAGAGTATCTGGGTCAAAGGTTCTGTGGATGCAAAGTAAATATTTCAACTCCAAAAAAAAAAAAAAAAACCAAAAAAAAACCCGATAACTTACATTTACAGAGGTGACCTGGACTTTGACACGTTGTGATAAGAAGAAATTGTCTCTTTTTCCCTGAGAGTATGATGTTTTGTTTTTTTAAGATTTTTTTGGCACTATAGGCCTTTATTATTTGACAACAATACGACACAAATGGGGCAAAGTAACCGAAGACAGGAGTTGAACTCGGTACATCTGCTCTAACCACTGGAGCACACGACGCCCCAACATGACCGGTGGGGGTTAAAAAAATAAATAAATAAATAAAATGGTGTGTTTGGTAGTTATGAAATTAAAACTGGATGAGCTGAAAGGACAGCGTGTGCCTTCATGTGGTTTCTTATCAGGCTGTGCACGGTGCCTGGCGGCCCTGACCCCATGTGTCTGTTTACAGAGATTTCCTTGCAGTCGGCGAAGTGGGGGGAAGGGTGGGAGGTGTTAGTGAAGATGAGATCCTTACCTCAAAATTCATCCTCCCAGAGGTTTTCTTTATCTCCTGCGGGATGCAGGGCATACCACACATTCGTGCAGTCGCATGTTTTAACTCAAGATTTATAGCAAGAGTCAGTAACCAGATATGTTCCACTAAACCCTGCTTAAAGTGACAAGCTGACCGATCAATGCCCCGAGTCACAGAGTCAACCTGCTTTCAGACGGACCTTAATACTTGTTTTTTTTTTAACCTTATCTCTCATTTTTCTGTCTTCCAAGGGAGAAGCAATACCTTGTGAGTAATTACAGATGTTATTTTCCCTCCCTCACAGGAGCCACTGTCTGGTTTCCAAGAACCCGTTTTACAGTTTTTCGGGAAACCTCTACAGCACACCAACAGATCAGGTACCAGGCTCCGCTCAGCCTGAGAATGTGGACGAATCTGGGTTCAAAGGTCAGCTGCGAGAACCACACGTGAGGGGAGACAGCTGTGTTCATGTGCTGAACCCTTACCGTTAATAAAGGACAAGGAATCCCCACTATATAAAACTTTAATATACTGTGTTGAAATAGTAACGTTTATTCTTTTAAAATATGTTGTTCAAGCCAAATCCATGATGATAACTCCACTAGATTTAACAGCTTTTCCGAGCTCAGATTTAGTCTTTCTTAATATTTCACCTTCCAGTATGTCTTGTAACATTGTAGAGAATCTGTTACATCAAGTTGCCACAACCTGAACTCTTTTTTATTTTTATTTTTAATATGAGAACCAAAGAGAACTTTCTGATTGGCTCTGCTACCTTGTGAAAGAAGATAGTGTGTTAAATTGTAATTGTTACGTTTTTAGGGAAGGAACCTAAAGATTTGATACTAGAACCTTAAACATGTATGAACAATTTTAGATGGACTAGTTTAAAGACAAACTTCTTTTTCAGTTTGATGGTCGAAGAGCGTCTGAGTGAGACCGATTACTTTTTGGGGTATCAGATAAATGATCAACTCTCTTAAAACATCTTAGTTTAACCTTTCAAACTGCTCTTGATCAAGTTTCTCAGTATCTTGGAAGTCTTTCAAACTTTCTTTAAGTCTAGATACTTTGTTATTTATGTTCTGTTTGGTACTTCATTTTTGGAAGAATGTTTTTTTTTTAATTGCCTCTTTACCCTGTCGTTTGAATCATTCAGGCATAAAGAGGCTCCAAAACTCAAGGGACAAACCAGTGTTGTGTCTTCACACAGTAACTTAACCAAGTTTGACCAATGAAAAAAATATTTTAAGGACCAACAAGCTATTTCCAAATCAGTTAATGGATGAGTAATCTTTTGGGTTTCGTGTTAGGTTTCTGCTGGTTTTGTCTGTTCCTTTAAGACATGAATGTCACAAATGGTTCACCTATCTTTTCAGGCCAGACACTTTTTTTTTTTTAGTTCTCCACCTTCTTTAGCATGACAAATGCAGCCATGACTGGGTGCAAAAAAATGTTAGAAAAGCAGGCAAAGGTCCACAGAATAACACCAAAAGACCTCCAGAAAGCATAGAGAACAAATGAGGAATATCTGGAGTGCACTCCACGTATTCCACAGCAAAAAATGTGAAACAGTGGTTTAAAACTTTTCCACAGTGTGCATCCTTGATAATAAAAGGTGAAAGTCTGAAACAAGAGTGGATAATATGTTCCCCCATGAGGAAACACTCCAATGTCGGATCAATGGCAGGTGAGGGACACCGACAGAAACCTTTCTGCCTCCAACATTAGAATCCTGACTTGTTGCTGAGACAAAAGTCTCTTTTTTTTAATTTCCTCACAAAGTTATCACTTTACATCTAAATGTATGACGAATTCAAGCCAAGCTGTTCGTGTCCAACAATTTGATCAGATGTTAAGAAGTGGAATCTGGAGTGAACAGAAAGGTACTCAGAACAACATGCAGTGTTCAGCTGGATGGAGGGTCTCTGTTCAACACTATGACAACAATGTTGCTGATCCAATAAGTTCCGATCGACGGGGCACACACTTTCCGGCTCCTGTGTGTGTCTACGCTAAACACTGCATCACCAAGGAGACCACCAATGGGGGTCCTACAACTTCGGACCTCTCCTGGTCTTTGTTTTTGGGAAGGCATTGAAGGGGGTTGGTGGAAAGCCAGTCGCCTGCTGCCATCTCACTTCTCTCTAAACTGTAGCCACTTTCACAAAACACTTTAAATCTGATATTTGATATCTTCTGAACAACTCTGTGTGATTTCTGACAAAAACCTAAACGAGCGGTTGAACGTAACCCAGCCGTCTTCCATCTCAGGGTGATCACATGTGTTACTAATCACACTGGTTGTCTTAATAAAGGTTTATCTTGCTTTCCAGCCCTTTAAAACCAAATGGTTCCTCCAGTGCTTACTGTTTGTGGTGGCAGATATTACATAGCATTAGTTCTTTGCATTTCCACTGAGGTTTTTATGAAGCCCCTGTATTTGCACCATCATCTCCAGAGGTTCCACAGTCATCCTCAGAACAGAACCAGCCTTCATTATCAGATTGTTGAGCCTTTTTGGGTGCCTTGACTCAAAGAAGTACAGCATGCCCTGTCCTTCGTTGTAGATGTCTTCACTGTGGATTACAGAGATATTATTTGTGGTATGTAATGACCCAGGTGGATCATGAAAACAGATGATCTGAAAGGGACTTTGGAAAGATCTGACACATGCATCGAAAACAACAACAAAAAAGACAATGCTACCAGGTCTCTTTTGCACTCAGAGCGCAGAAACCCAGCTATGACATTTGTAAATCCGATTACTGGAAGAAAGCCTCCAAGTTATTTGGAGAACTTATCTAACATCCTCTACAATCTATGTGGCATGTGTGACCTTCCAATCTGTCTGCTTTCCATAGATATTCAAGTCAACATTCCAGGTCATTCCTGAACGGAGTGAGGGCCGCAGCCAACTGTGACCAGTGAGAGAGTTGGGATAACTCGTTCAGTTTGGCAGGTCTCTCCGCAAAGCAGAAGGTGCAGGACAAGCTGCCACTGAAATCTTTCTCTGGAAAACTAGAAGGCTGATCCAGACAAGTCACAGTAAGACCTGGACATTCGGCTGGATGATATGGATCAGCGCAGGTGAGGAATGCCTGCCCTGCAGTCAGGGGAACACCTGTTAGACTACACTACAATACTCCATTTTTCCTACAAGTAGGTCAGCGCCTGCATTTCCATGAACCTGCTAATTCCGTGGGTAATCAGTGCCTGAAGGGGTAAGAAGTTCATTTACAGCAAAAAGGCAAACAAACGAGCTCATTCAGAGAAATCAGACTCCTTTTCAAATGGTCACAGTTAAATTATAACTTAATGGAGCGCTTCATCTAACAGCTGATGTGCTGCTGGGTAAGGATATGTTTACTTTGAACAACAAAAAAAAGGCATTTAAGAAACTGTCACTTGACCTAATACTACATAGTCATACCATCTGCTCTAATTATCATTTGTAGAGATTTGCTTTCCTGGTTTTTAAACCAGCTCAGCCTGAAATTGAGCCATTGTTTTTACAAAGACAGACATCAAGAGCAACAAAATTTGACTTTGACAAAAAAAAAAAAAAAACTTTTAATATCAAACTGACAACTGTCATGAGAATTAAACATAAAATAAGTGATTACATAAATATTCACCCCTTTTAAGTCAGTTTTAGTCTATTATTGTTAGCAGATGCACCTTTGTGGATAGGTTGCAAACTAATAATGACAATATATAGTTGTCATTATTTTGTAGAAATCAGTTTTCCGTTTAACATTTGTTGTTTTTGTCAAAAAAAAAAAGCCTCATTTTGTTGGTCATGATTGATTTGGAATAAAAAGCGTAAAACATCCAAAGGGGTGATAAATACTGTTTATAGGCACTGTAAATGGAGCTGCGACCCTGACCTCTGACCTCCTGCTGGTACCAAGGTGGAAAGAATAAGGTCGTTTGAAGGAATGAGATTATCAACAATTCCCCAAATGCCACCGCTGTGAGGAAATCAACAAGGCAATAAAGAGTCATTGTATCCTGGCCACATCATAAAAGCCTTGAGAAACTTTTGGTGTGAAAATCCTAAAATCCCGTCGCTGAAAAAAAAAACAAAAAAACAAAAACAAAAAACGATTCTAAACTAATGTGTTTTGCATGCCAAATACGAACTAAAATTTTTTTTTAATTGACAGGTGAACACAAAACTGAAATTAAGGGAAAGTGATGGAAGGTTTCTGTCTGTGCTGAAAAACAGTATTTCCAAAACAAGATGCTGTCACTGCCATTTATTACCATGGTGATGTGAAAAGTTATTTTGCATGTTGGCAAAAAAAAAAAAAAAAGTTCTATTTTGGTTTTAAAACGAGGCAAAACGTCTTTGCTGGGTTTCTCACGAAGCCCTTATAAAACAGCTGGTTTATACTGGGATTAAATCACACACAGGTTGACTCTATTAGCTAGTTAGGCAACTTATGACTACCACAGAAAAAAGATTTATTCGATTATTTTTTGGATTCAAACCGTGTATCCTTTCCCTTCCACTTCCGATTGGTTTATCACAAAAACAAAAAACAACAAAAAAATACCTTCGCAGCAAAGTTGCTTAAAATAGAAATGGCATATTTATCTTGAACTTCATAATAGTCTACTCAAATGATGTTACTTAAAAAATACGCATTACTTTTTCATTGACAGACGTCAAGTTACAAGAACGGTATAAATACTAAACTGACTGTTTTTGACCTCAGCAAGTTAACGTTGAAGTTGCCATGGTAAATACTGAACTATTTTAGCATTCCGTCTCCGTTTCTGTCTTCAGCTACTTTTACGACTGTCTGTCTTACTTCTGTGTCTGCCGGAGGTCCACGACTGCTTCGCCTTGCTCGGGCTCCGGATAATGGCTCTCCCAGCCGACCTGAGTGCATCCATGTCGGTGCTCTGAGGTGCAGAGACTCGGTGAAGTTTTTGCCGCGAGGATTCCAGGGGAAATGTTGTTACCCTGACTGGAGATGAGGGGCGGGGGGAGTGGGAGAGATGGACCGGTGGTGCTTTCGAGTGCAATCGGAGACAACGCTCGTCTTACTCTCGGGATAGTTCAAGAAATTAAAAAGTCTGAATTAAAATGATATAGTTTCAAATAACTGTCGACATATTTCATGGTTCGAGTAGCTGCAGACAAGCGTAAAATAATCTATTAATAGTATTTTAAACTAAAAAGATTAAATGATTGTGTACAACACGCCGACAGTCAGGTTAATACGCTGTCCCAACTACAGGCAGCGAAATAGATATATCCGAACAACACCTGAAGGCCACGTTGCACAACAGAAGTTTTTCAGATTTTTTTTTTTCTTTTTTCCAAAACTACTTTGAAGCTAGGAATGTGGTTTTGGGAGGCGACATTTAGGAATAATAAATGAAAAAATACTTAAACTAAGAAGTTACTAAGAAACTCAAAACAAAAATGTTTCCCGCTATTCTATTTAGGCTAGGTTTATATATTTTAAAGTATTGACCCATTTTAGTTATGGATAGAAGTTAAAAATATTTAATGAGTTCCCGTTTTTTTTAAGCAAGTGCATCACTTTTATACAGCGAGTCAATATTTACATTGCTGCTTCCTCTTCATTACTTCTGCAAATTAGCTTGAGAAATCAAAGATCCCGGGTGAGGTTAAGATCTGGACAGTTGTACTGGTATGTCAAAGGCGAATAATTCACATTATATACTGAGCCGAGCCATGCCATTTCATTTGACTTTTGAATAGTGCTCAAACTGGCAAACAAGATTGTCACCAGTTTGTTTTCAGACTCCCCGAATAAGTTTGGATTCTGAAAAACACAATTTTTCCCATATCCCAAAACATTTAAGACAATTAACCATAGAATTATATTGAAATAACTTTAAAATAGCAAAATTACAGTCTGACCTTTGAGCTTTTCTAGAACAGAAATGTCTCTCTTGCAAATTTTAAGCTGATGTGAATGACCTCTTATGTGATGCCTTTTTTCTTGCAGGCTACATGCTTGTCTTTGCCAATAACCATTGAGAACTGAAGAAGCACACGTTTAAATGGAGGTATAAAAGTGCTGCTGTTCATTAAATGAACCATTACTTATCATATACTACTTAACTAAATTCATAAAAATTTAAAGTCATGTAATTTCAAATAATATATCAAATGAGCAACTAATTAAATGAATTTTAAAGTTGGGTGTTTATTGAAATCCACTATTTTTCCCCTCTCTTCTCATAAAAGCAATCTGACTGGATGTTGATATCAGAAAAAATATGATGATACTAAAAACTGTGAAGACAATATTAATAATATTTGAGTCACATTTTCTAATTCTTTCTTAACTGTTAAACAACCCCACAGTTATTTAGCTGTTTAAACATGCAATGTAAAACTCAGTGTCACCCCCTAGTGGACAGTATTAGAACTTCAACACAAAAGGGCAAACAAGACTCCGCATCTTGCAACGCCACCAGCAAGACTTTCTTTAATGGTGAGGCTCAAAGTGAACCGTGACACAGCCACCATTACTTTGAGTGAATAAAATAAAACATGGCAGAACAATAAAAAGATAAAACAAAGCACTTTTTTTAAACCTTTTCACTTCCTTCTACACAAACTTGTAAAAGCAACTCGAGAACTTAAGTTACAATGCAAGAGCGATCCACAAATGATACTATTTTTCTTTAGTTTTTTTTTTTTCTTTTAACATAGGCGACGTGACAGCACAGGATGGTCAAAATGGTTCAGGGGTAACCTTTTTCCCTTTTACACAAAAATATTCACAGAATTCTTCCTGGTCTAAAAAAAAATAAAGGAAATAAAACAGTGTATGATGGGAAATATCAAAACAAGTGCCTGTCATTAAAAAAAAATCTAAAGAAAAATTAATAAATAAAATGTGAATTAACACAATGTGTCCAACTGACCATCTGCTGCTTCACTGTGATCAGCCCAGAACCATGTAAACACAACACCATCCAAATATGTTCTAATGACATAAAAAAGAACAGCACGCTGCTGCCAACATTATGCTAGCTACATCAATCAAAGTACGGATGGGAACCGAACATCAACACTTGGCACTTAAGAACGAAAATTAAATAAGCAAAAGGAAAAAAAAAAAAAAAAAAAAAAAACATTCCCCAGTAAGTTCAATGTACATTGTTGTAAACAAGATGCCGGCTTGAGGGCATGATAAGAGACAATCAGTTTGGGTTGGCGTTTGGCATATTAAGCCCACGTCCAGTATTTTTTTTTTCCCTTCAAGTCTGCTAAACTGCTGTCATCTAGCTGCAATGATCATACGTTTTTTTTTTCTTCCTTTGAATACTGACTTCTTGAAAATGCTCTTTTTTAAGCACTCAAATAAAATCTAGACATGTCGGAGTCGGAGAGAAAGAGACAGAAGTGCGACTTCAAAGTGAGATGCTAATATCCCAGGATCGCTAAGCAAGTGGTTTCCGCAAGGCACTGATACGTCTGCAAATTATGGTAACCGAGCAGTTACCTCGACATCATTGAATCCGGTGAGCGACATGGCCTAATGTGTCCTAATTTGGTCCAGAAGTAAGAGGGAACAGTGTTCGTGGCGAGGCGAGGGAACCTTAACGTCAACGTTTTTGGCAGTGCCTAGGCCTAATCGAGCAGTTGTCTTCTGAAGGGGCGACGCAAGCTACGTCTAATTCTTCCACTTGCTGATTATCCTGGAGAAGCCAATATTCCAGTACAGAGGAGACAATACCGCATCTAGAGAGCGACAGAATTCAATAGCATGGTTTCAGATATACGCACATTGTCGAACTGAACCGAAGTATCACGAAACAATCACGGATTTAAGTTAAACGCAGATATATCCAAACATGAACTGTTTTACATTCATGTACCTCTCGAGGGGCTTTTACTTTATTTTACTTTACAGGAGAGCCTCGGACGAACCAAACTAAAAAACATGCCTTCCGTCTCTTTTAAGCCATTGTTTAAAAACCCCAAAGGAGTTTGATGCTGTTCAATTAGACACCTGGTTGTGAAGAAAAATGGAAAGGGGAACTGACATGAAGCGATGTGCGATGGCTCACCTGTAGACATTTGGCCGACAAATTGTATGCAACCCCTTCAAAATAAAGAGTTCTCGTAATAAAACCAAACCCTCCTTTGAGCAAAGTAGAGAAAAATCTTTAGAAGAAAATGGAGGGACTTGGTGTGTCTGCATGTGCTAAGTGCAAAATCTTGTCAAGAGGGTTTCGGGGGGGCAGGGGCGCTGGTAAAGGCTGGTAAACTTTAAAAGAACCCAAACCAGTAGAGACGGTAAAACGAGGAAAAAGGGAAACCTTCTGTCTGACGAAAAAAAAAAAGAAAAACGAAGAGTCACTTTTTCATTGGCTGGTAGACTGAGGCGTTGGGGTCCAGGGAGGAGGGACTATTGTCCATGAACTTGGAGGAGTAGTGCGGGGTGACTGGGCTCAGGTTGCTGCCGTCTGATGAGTAGGACAGGCTGGGCATCACTGCCATGACTTCTGCTATCTTCTGCTTCAGCTCCATGATCTCCTGCTCCCTCTGGTGGATCTGGCCTGTGTAGCAGGAAACGGATAAAGTTGTTCACAGCTGTTTTTCTATGCAAAACAAAGTCATTATAAAAGGGATTAAAGGTTTACGAGATTAAAATTAGTTCCAATCGATTAACCAATATCGTCCGCTGAGATCTTCTGTGTTGTAGTTTGGCTGCCGTCCAGCAGAGTGCGCCACTGGGTATCCTTAAATTTTATCTTAATTACTGCTCCTTCTTTCAGCAAGTGGCCTCCAGCTAATGATTAATCGATTCCCAAATTAGTTGACGATTATTTAAATTAATCGACTAATCATGATTAATCATTTCAGGCCTAGTTGGAAGTTAGGTTATTTAATCTTATAAACTTGTTCAGTTGTGCCCATTTGCTTAACATCATGACTAAAAGGACACATTTTCTTCACTTATTTGTTGGGGTACCTTGTGCTATCTCCAGCTGCCTCTTGGCATCGCCCAGAGCAGAGAACAGGTCCAGTTTGATGCGGGTCTCGGCGCTGAGGCTGTTCTCCAGATGCTGGGTCTTCTCCTGCATGGCGGACAGCGCAGACATCAGCACCTCCGTGTCCTTCTCGTTCTCCTTGTACTTGCGCAGCTCCTGGAGTGCGACAGGGAAATGGGACATGAAGGCGACGTTCACTGTGCACATTTTACGGTTCTGATTTACAAAACAAAAGCGTCTGATGCTAGATACAGACGTATTTTTACAGCAAACAGTCTCACCTGACACTTTCCCTCCAGATCCCTAATCTGCTCCTCCTTGAGCTTCATGTCCATGCTGAGCTTCTTGCATTCCGTCTCCAGCTCTCTGATACGTCCTCGGAGAGAATCGGTGGACTCCACTCTGATGGACAGATGAGGATGATGTTATTTTAAAGATCTGAAACAGCTGTTTCTGTGAACAAAAAAAGAAACAAAAAGAGGTACCTGGTAGCGGCAGCTAAAGCTACCGCTCTGGCCGCGGTGGCCTCCTCCATCTTCTTCCTCTTTCTCTCCTCGGCCAGCTGTTTCTCAGCCGCAGCTCGGGCCTCCTGCTCAGCCTTCAGCCTCTTCTCCAGCTGGGATATGGTCTGCTTGTCCTTCTGCTTGGCCTGGACGGCACTGTGGAGCCTGCAGGGCAGGGAGGCATCGTCAACCTGACTGCCTCTGCATCGTTTCTAACTTACTGTGCCTTGTAGTGCTTCATACTTCCTGAAATTGTTCACATTTTGTCAAATTGCAATTATGGAGAGTTGGGGCCACGCAACAAAAACACACAAAAAAAATTAATAAAATTGCATAAATGAAGTCATAGAATTACAGAAATAAGGTTGTAGTATTACAATATTTTGCATACTACTCATCATCATGAGTACAGTGATTGGACTCATCGTGACGAGTCCAATCACTGCATGAAGGTCAAAAAGCTCATAGTATTGCAAAAATAGTCAAAATGTTATGAGAATAAAGTCATAAAATGTAGAAGATACTGCAACTTGTGGTGTAAACTGTAAAATTGCACCAGATTGTTAAGACGTTAACAATCGGATGGAACTACAACACAAACACCAACTTCTGTGGGTGAAGTTCTTCCTCCTCACTTGTTCTGCAGCAGCTCGTTGTCCTGTCGCAGCTGGCCCAGTTCGGAGCGGAGGCTGCGGTCCTGGCTGCTCAGCGAGGAGAGCTGGCTGCGCAGCTCCGACTCCAGCTGCCGGTTGGCCTGCAGGTCTGCCTTCAGGCGCTTCACGTCCTGCTCCAGCCTTGGAGAACACAGAACTTCATTAACAGACAAGGTTTTCATCCCACAAACTCCGCCACTGACTTGGTTATTTAAGTGGAGAATGTGAGAGTTTGAATTCGTTTTAACGTGGCGAGAGCGAGTCTTACCGGACTAGAGTGTCTGGTTTCCCCAGCTGGTTATTAGGGATGCAGTTCTCCACCGGGTCCCTCTGGCCTTTGCCTGACCCCTTCTGCTTCTTCTCGTTCTTGCCGGCCGAGGAGCCCGACGGAAGGCTGCCGTTCGTGGAGCTGTGGTTCCGCGGGGACGAGTTGGTGCCGGGGTTTTTGTAGTTCTTCCCCGTTCCCCCCATTTCCTCTTTCGCCGACATGTGCGCGCTCCCGTCGGTGAGCGCGTTCTCCCCCGCCAGGTCGTTGTTCAGTCTCTTTGTCCCGACGTAGTTCTCGATAAATTCTGCCTCCTGCAGTTTGGAGTCCAGTGCGTGTATAATACTGTTGTTATTGATTCCCACCGTGTTCTGCTTTTTGCCCTCTCGCTCTTTCGCCGTACTGTCCTTCCCTTTCTCGCGGTACTCCAGCTCCGGTAATGTGACTGAGGAGCTTTTCTTCCCGGGCGGCGCTCCGTTTTGGGTAATGACTGTGGGTTCTACCTCGGAGATCCCCTTGGCTAAGGCAGCTGGGTGAGAACGAGCACATGGTGAGTTAACAGGCTAGACATAAACATTACTAAGGAGATTTAACTGGCGAACAACTTGAAACATATTTGACCACAAACAGCAGCTAAATCATGACCTTGATTGGTTGATACAACAACAGAAAAGTCCTTACTTCCATTGGTTAACATTTCTATTAAAGGGAAGAAAGTATTGAACAAGATTCAACTTAAAGTTTAGTCATTAAATAGCCAAATGAACAGGACAATTTGAAAACTGCCAAACCTAACTCTACATAACTGTTTTTTGAATAAAGATGTTAGTCATGACTTCTGGTTATGGTGGCCATGTGAGAGGATGTGTTTTCACCGCTCTGCTGTTCCTGTCAAAGAATTTCCCTAAAATCCCTTCCTTTCAAAACGAGCTAAATGGCTAGTGAGCCCGGGTGGTCGGAATAATGCCTAACGCAGCAAAAGCGTCCCAAGAAGTGAGTGAGAAAGCAAAATAGCATAAGCTAATGGATTGCCATCTTCGTGGCAAAATCCAGAAAGCTAATGCTAGCCCATGCTCAACTTCAATGGCTGCCGCAGACAGAGAGGAGAACCCGAAGTCTCAAAGCAGCAAGGTGGACAAAATACTGTGTTAATTCGATCCAGAAGGATTTCTGCTCTAGATTTGATGAAGTCCTGGGCTCCATCAACAGTGTGAAAAAAAGAGATAAATGACTGTATCCAGCGAATTGCAGAAACCAAAGCACGCATTTCTGATGCATAGAGTAAGACAGAAACACTGCGAGCTAAAGTGGATATGCTAGAGTCCAAGAAGAAAGACGTGGAAGACAAAAGTTATGGATCTGGAGGCAAGGTCAAGACAAAACCTGAGGCTGGTCAACCTGCCAGAAGAAGGAGGACAGAATCCGTGTGAGTTCCTGGAGAAGTGGCTGCTGGAGACCCTTGGTGTCGGACCGGTGGCCGTAGAAAGAGAGCATCAATTTGGACCCCAGAGGGACACAGCACCGCAGCGCCTCACACTTTGATAATGAGATTTCTCAGCTACAAGGATAAACAGCTTATTGCTGTAGCATTAAGGGCTAACACTGACAATCGCTACCAGAATCAACAAGTACGGTTCTACCCAGATACCGCGGCGGGTCTGCTCCAGCTTCGGAAGCAGTTTGACCCGATACGCACGGAGCTGCGCAAACTGGGATTGGGCCACGAGGTGGTTCACCCAGCCAAGCTGCTGGTGACTCATCAGGACCAAACTCGTGCTTTCAAAACAGCGGCGGCTGCACGCGAGTTTCTAAAGAAGATCCAGAAGAAAACAGACGAGGACGCCCATACAGTTTCTTAAATTAACAATTTGTGACGTCGTAAAACCTTGATGGCTCCTTTATTGGACTGTGTTCTACCGATATTGAAACAGACTTGCGGTGGGAGTTCAGGTTTTGTTCTGTTGTTTAAGCTTCTCAGATGTTCATGTTCTCACGGGGTAAACTTTTTTTTTTTCCCCTCCATTTCTGGTCATTTAGTTAGTTTTACATGTCGCAAGCTTTAAATCTTAAAATGGTTACATGGAACTGCAGGAACCTACAACAACACTTAAAGAAGGTTAAACAAGTCATTCATAAACTGCATGATTTGGATTCCAAAATAGTATTTCTATAGGAGACGCATCTGATGGGAAGAGGACGAAGGGCGGGTCAGGAGGAGGTGGTGGGGTAGTGTATTTACTTTGGCATTTTCTTCTCAAGCAAGAGGAGTTATGACTTGTCCATGAATCGGTCCCATTTCTTGTAAACGATGTTATCAAGGATAAGAAGGGTAAATATTTGATAGTTCGGGATTCTTTCCTATCGGAAAAAATTAACCTGGTTAACGTCTACGGTCCTAACACAAATGATTCAGGGTTTTTTCAGGACTTGTTCCTCTCACTTTCATGGCTGCAGGGGTGATTGCAGGGGATTTTAATTGTACCCTTATTCCAGAAATGGATTAGATCCACTGGATCAGATGTAACACATAACAGTAGAACAACTATACAGATGTTTATGAAAGTTCTTAGACTGGTAGACATCTTTAGGGAACTCCATCAACAAACCTGAGCCTACTATTCAGCAACATTTCAGACTTGCTCATGAATAGATTCTTTTTTTAAATTTCATCAGAACTAATATCCAAAATTGTATGTATGATAGCATAGTGATCTGAGATCACGCTCTGCGCTTTCTTAGCTACTGTGATGAGAATCTAACCGTTTTCATCATAAATGGCTGCAGGATCAGGATTTTGTTAAATATACTGAGCTACAAATTCAGGGTTTCCCCCAGTGTATTATAAGCCTGATGGGCTGCCATACTTTACGAGGCTCCCTGCCAGACTAAGCGTTGCTTGTTTTTATTTTTAGAAAAATTAATAATTGGTAAAAAAAAATTTTTTTTAAATAAATCTTTAAGCCGGATTGTAAGCGTCTCTGTTGTTCTGAGCGTTTCATTCGTGGAGCAGATTTCTTTCTAAAAGGTTTATAGTTTATGCATTTAAAGCCGGAGAGCGGACCAATCACACAGCTGGCGCCTCTGCTCGCACGTTACCTCTGCTTTATTAAGTTTACATCAGTGTGGATCGTGCCTTCTTCCACTCAAAATGGACACAGGCTGACCTGTATGGATATTTACATCAACCTCCTGTGAGGAATTATTTTTCTTTGGAGGACTCTATATCAAGGTAAGAGTTTAAAATGAACCACATTAGCTCTGGTTGCATAGTTACGCTTCACCTTGTTTTATATTATTTTATTATTAATTTTAGTATTATTTTTCCAGTTAAGCAGTGCACCAAACCATATCAAACACTTTGTCCACTTAGTCAGCCAGAGTTGATGCACACAGCCATGCCGAGATCTGAAAATCTCGTCCCACAAACTTGAGCAGCCAGAACCGTTTTAGTGCATTAAAAACTCAAAAGATATGAAATGGAAGAGCTACTAAAGCCACATTAGCAGCATTTAATCAAATCTCCCATTTGTTGCTCATCTCTGCGCAGTGCAGCGGATTTAACTCATCATTCAGGGCCGGTCCAAGGCTGTATGAGGCCTGGAGCAGAATTTGACTTAGGGCCCCTCTTGCTGCTAAAAACATCAGTACCTCTAACAAATTGTTTACCAATTCGTATTTGTAAACAAACAGCGTTGAAACAGAAGTGCAAATAATTGATATTCATTTTAATTGTATTTTTTGATTAGTTATTTAAGACTAGTTGTGGGTTTAGATAGCATTTTACTGGAGATGTTTTCCCATAACATTTAAATTGCCAAGTAATATTTTAACTTTATCTGTCTATTTAGCATCTTTAATACAAAAACACATGGACTGCCGGTGGGCCGCCTTGGCGCCCCGACGACCAGGCTTAGCGAGTTTTCAGGGGAAAACCCTGAAATTGATGAGTTCTTTCAGCTGAATACAAATGCACCAGATGGGATGCCTTTAAATCATTTATTAGGACATATTAGTAGCTTCATAGGCTACAGTCCAAGGAAGCCAAGACTAGAAGGCAGCATCTAGAAAATAAAATAGGAGAGGGTTTTTCAAACAAATGATACTGAGCTGGAACAACGACTGTTGCTCCTAAGAGCAGAAGATGATAAACAGTCCAGTTTCAGAGCTGCATCCAGTCTCTTAAGACTAAAACAAAACTTTTACGAACAGGGGGACAAAGCTGGAGAATGTCTAGGTTGGCAAATCAAACGGCTTGAAGCAACAACCTTGACCACATCAATTGTAACTCAGGATAAAACTAATAGATCCAAGGGATATTAATAATGCTTTTAAAGATTATTATCAGAAATTAAACGATACTCAAGGAAATTTAAACCAAATGGAATTGGATAAGTTTTTGAATGGGCTGCATATCCCTGTCATTGCAGGTGATTGTAGAGTTGACTTAAATATAGAAATAAATAAAGAGGAATTAGCACAGGCCACTGATGGGATGAGATCTGGTAAGCAAGCAGGACCTGATGGAATCCCTATTGACCTTTATAAAAAATTTAAGGATAAATTGCTGTCAGCCTTTCTTGATATGTTTATGTAGTCATTTAAAAAAAGGCAGCCTGCCTCCCTCTCTAACTGGCCACTTTTATGAACATTAATTTGTTCTTTAGTAGATCATTCCGCTGCAGAAAAACCTGTTGTTTTGATTCATGCAAGGCAGTGTAGACTAACCTTCCTCTGCTTCTCGCTCCTGCCTCTGCAGCATCTGTTGCTCCGGCGGTAGAGCCTGCTGTAGGAGCTGCATGTAGAACTCGTTTTCCTTCTGCACCTCCTTCTGTTTCCTCAGGCGCATCTTATAGCTAACGTAGCTCTTGAAGCCGAAGCCCAGGGTCACCACTGGATAGCCGATACTAGGAGGAATAATTACGAGACGGCCTTTTGGTTCCACAGACACCAAAGCAAGGGGGAGGGAATACTTTTGCACGCCAATATGTGCTTATGGAAGTTGCTTTGACTGAATGATACTTACCAGTGAGCAGCGAAGGGTCGACAGAGATCCACGTGAAAATTTTTCAGATCTTTGAACCGTATGGCAGCTTCGATGTACACGAACAGAATCCAGAGCGAAACGGTGGGTAGACAGACTCCTCTCTCTGGATGAAAGAGAGCGACGTTAAAGCGGCCACCTAGCAGCCACTTCACAAATGAGGAAAACAAGAAAACGCGAAACCGACAAACATTTCTTTTGGCTAACCTGTGTGCCACACATACTGGACCCATACGTAGGTGCTGGCTGCAAAAAACAACCACTGGACGGGGATGAAGAGGAGGCATATGATGTCCGATGTAAACGCCACACAGACGAAGAAAACGGAAAATGCCTAAATGGAGGGGGTGGAGGGGAAGACAAAATTAGATATTAGTACATTTTCCAAGTCCAAATTCCATACTTTTACCGAGCTCCTAATCTTAAATTGATACCAAACATGACTAAGACTTTACTGGAGGCATTTCTATGTTGGAAAAGTTTTAAATACCTACAAAAACCAAACTGTGAGGGGATGGATGGAAAGGCAGCTACTAATTCACATATTCTTCCACACTTATTCTGACCTGCACAATACTTGACCGTATTCCACACTTCCCGTAGGAACTCTATGCAAAGAGGGAACACAGACAGGCTCTTACCAGACCCTGATATCTGAAGGAGTCGTAGACGCTTCGGATGAAAAGCCAGAAAGGCCACAGGTACTCGAACCTGAACTCCAGCACAAAGTCAGCCAGCAGAACCAACACCCACACCACCAGGAACTTCAGGTACAGGAACGTGCTGCAGGAACGAGGCAACGAGTTAAAGGGGAGGCAAGGAAGCTAGGCGTCTTACGGATATAGAGCCTAGCAACGATTATTTGTTCTGCTTGAACTTTTCCACACTAGTTAACCTTATGCACATGTATTTTAGCTTGACTTTAGTCGCTAGACCAACACCGACTACTTACCATTTATATTGTTGTAATTTTCAAAACAAATAAATAGATAAATCCATATTTAAATGACATTTACATTCATTAAAAATGTAGTATTTAATAAGTAGGTGTCTTCTGAAGGCACTGACTTCTATTTCATAGGGGTTTAATATACAGGCATATCACAATTTTCAGGTTTATTCGTAAAAGGATTTGAATGCCACATGTTGTGTCCATCGCATCCAATAAAATACACCAACTTTTGTGTTTGTGACACGACTAAATATGTAATAATTCCAGGGGCACCAGCAAACACTCAAGACGGTTGGATGATAATCGCCTGAAAATCACATTTATACATTTTACTACTGATCTGTGTCGAAAAATCTACATTCCCAAAGCAAATTTAAAGTCATTTCTCAATTTGAACTCAGACAAAACACAGGATAGGCCCTGAAGAAGCTGACTGAAACCCACTGTATGGTTTAAGCTCTCCATATGAGTGTGGGTCATGTCTGGACATGCTGGCCAGCACAGCTGCTTTCCATTTCGTGTGAATTGCTACCAATCAACCAAAGGGGCTGGTCGGCTGTTTGTGTTGCAACAAGTTAAATTAAATCGGCTGTAAATAAAACATTGTTTCATTCATGCATTTAAATTGAGCCGTCCCCCCCCTCTGCCAGACAAAGCACATGTGATTTCAAAACGAGCGCTTCCGTCATTATAGCTTTTCTCACAAAGTTCCAGAGCATTTTTCTATTTTAACCGGACACATTTCCTCGGGGTGTAATTTATTATTAATGGCGCTGGTGGAGTTATTCAAGCACTAATTCAAATTTGAGCAGAAATCTTTTTTTTTTTTTTTTTTAAAGGCTTACACCGTGTCTACATGCCAGCTTATAAAACCGTTAACCCGGGCCTGATACTGTGAAAAATACACAAGCACGTCCATTCAGTTCATATTGCAGCTGAAACGCTGAAATACGAACGCAACAGAGGCTGTCAGTGGCGTCCTGACACATACAGAGCGACGCCATTGTTATACAATAAGGTCCCTCTAGCCCCCCTTTTTTTTGTACCTGCTATATATACCCTCGGTGATTCGGTTCCGTTTTAACGGCCGTCGGAGTTTGCTGCAGTCCGCATTGCGCCGCTTCATCCTCCCCCTGTTGATTCTCTGTTGATATCGCTCTGGTAACTGGAACTGGAAACGTCACCCGCTCATCCTAATATGCCCACTTGTTCCAATTACCCACCATTGTAGCTGTTTTATGCTCATGAAACAAAGAAATAAATAAAAACAGTCCGCCGAAGGCCCTCCCCCTTTCACGACACGCTGCGTTGCTCGCGTCTTGACGTATCGCGGCGGCGACGTCGAAGACGTAGGAAACATGGCCGCTCCCTGCTAGTCGAAGTGTTTCCCTGAATTTTTATCTTTTTATGCAAAACATTCATTTCTGAACGGTAAGTCTCATGAGATCGTACGCTAGTTTCCGTTTGGGTTTGGTTTATTCACCGTAAAGACGCTTAGAAAAAGTCAAAGTAGACGCCAGTATGCGCACTATTTCTTCTCACATGCTGTCTTAACCACGTTTGGTTTGGTTTTTGGTATTTCGCTTAGCCCTTTTCCTTCAATCCACAACGTTTCCTGTTTCAGACATTATATTACTTAGCTTAATAAGAGAAGCCGTAGGTGTAAGCAAACTAAAGCACATTTGTGGATCTTTCAACTTTAAATCTCTGGGTGATTGAAACTGCAGTGAAGCTCACTGTGTCAAATATGGCTGACAGGTGAAGCTTTTTATTAAAGCTGTAAAGTTTTTACCCAATTGAAAAAAAAAAGTTTATTTCTCGAATATTTTAAAGCTCAGCAGTGCCACCTGTTGATCTAAAAATGAAAGGCAGAAAATTATGCAATGTGTGTAATATTTTAGATATTTATTTGTAATCCAAAGTTTGTATCTTTCATTTTACTAAATTTTACTTTTAAAAGGAAGCTACGTGCTCATGCAGCTGGGCAATAGGTGTGCTATTAAAATTCTTAAAAGCTGCATTTAAAAACAAACTATTTAAATTAACAGGGCATAAAAACAGAAGAATCAAATTATGTCAAGGTTGTGTATGTTGGCTTGAAATGAAGATAGTTTCAAAGATTTTCAAAGCTGAAGGTCTTGGAGAGATGCTTCACTATTTGACCTTAAACATATAACAAACAGGTGTTTAAACATCCCAACAACTGGCTCACATTTTTAGAAATTATAAACCTTTAGTAAGCTCATGTTACTGGTGAATAATCTACTTTTTTCAGTGTTTAGAATAAATTGCAGGTACATTTACCTGCAACTGTCTTTCATCCAGCATAAAAATGTCGCGTCTAAATTTTTCCTGCTGTAAAATTGTGTGTAATTTTGACTTTTACACATTTAACTAAACGTCAAAGGGATTCCCATGCTAAAATGTGTGTTTTTTTCAATTGTTTGTTTTTAAGCTGTTAAATAGCAATTAGCTCTGTGTTTCGACAGATGATTAACACCGAGCAAACGTTCCCACCTGTTGAAGAGCAAGAACAGGACGAGATGGAAGAAGAAGACGAGGAGGACGACGAAGAGGAAGAAGCCACAAGTTCAGATAATAATAATGATGATGAGGAACAGGAAGCAGGAGGTGGAAAGGAAGCAGAACCGTCATCTGCTGCGGAGGAAAAGAAGCCCTCTGATGTCCTGAATCTAAACAACGAGGTGGTGAAGATGAGGAAGGAGGTGAAGAGGGTGAAGGCCCTGATCATCAGAAAGCTCACTCGTCAGATTGTCGCCTTGAAGAAGAAGAAGGGAAAGGAGGCAGAAATGGAGAGGAATCAGAGGAGAGCTGAGAGGCTGCTGGAGGAGGTCCACAGCATGAAGAAGCTCTCTCCAGACGAGGTACGGCCGTCCCGCTCTTTCTCTGAAACCTCAAATGTTCTGTCTGCTTGATTCCACAGTCGGGTTAGCATTTAGCCTCATTGTTAGTCCTTTGCTGTTTCCAGCTTTCTTCCAGCATGTTAGTCCCATCTAACTATAGCAACTTTTACACCTGTCCTAGTAAAATCCAAGCAAAATGTATTTCTATAGCAAAACAAAAAATGAGGTGTGAATACTTTTGGTAAGCAAATCATAAATTTTGCAGCTCTAAGCGGAAGCGCTTTAACTTTTTTATTTTTGCCGACAACTACAGGTGACCAGGACGGCCTTGCAAAAGAACCTCAACTTTGAGCGTGTTTGCAAAAACCCCAATTCAACCATGTTAGATAGAGCCACAGCACGCATCGCCAGCCACCCTCAGTTCAGGAAGAAGATCGAGAGCATCAGAGCCGCCGTCAAAGACTTCAGAGAGGAGCGCACGAAGGCCAGGAAACAGCAGGAGCACCCGAAAGGTCAGAGACAACCAGAAAAAGCCACCCAGCTTTCACCAGACACAAGACAGGACAGGAAAAATGAGGATAAAGACAAAGACAATCCTTTGAACCAACAAGTGGAAGACATTAAGGAAGGAGCAGATGTCCTTAAAGGTGCTAAAAAATCTGTTGTACAATCACCTGCTACCTCTGATGTTCACAAGCAAGAGAAGCCAGAGTCTACCAGTGCTAAAGCTACTGTAGTTAAAAGCAGCACGAAGCCTAAGCCTCAAATTAAACACGAAGAGAAGAATTCCCGTCTTCAGCCTGTTCCTGATTTAGCTCTCAAAAGAGCAGATGAAGAAGAGAGCGACGTCGAGTCGTCGGACGATGAAGAGAAAGAGTACTTCGACGACAGCACAGAGGAGCGTTTCTACAAGCAGTCCTCCGCGTCAGAGGAGAGCGATGAAGACGACTTCTTCATAGGGAAAGTTAGCAAATTCAAGAAGAAGAAGAAAAAAGAGACGAGCGGCGAAGCGGAGGTGGATGAAGAAGGGGAAGGGAAAAAAGATCCGGGCGACCCAAAAACCGACAAACTCCAGAGTCAACTGGACGAGCTGGAGTCCAGGTTGAAGTCCAAACCCTTGACAGTTCAGTCTGTGTTCTGCTCGTCGCTGGCCGGACGTAAGGGCGGACGGGGTGGCGACAAAGGGAAAGGGACGGGTAAATCTGGAGCTCCGGGGAACTCCAAAACCGGCGGAGGTCTAAATGATGGAGACTCTGGCAAATTAAAGTTTGCAAAGCAGGAGAACAGAACTTCAAATTCTGGGGCCAAGTTCGGCAAACGCCCCGAGTCGGACAGAAAAGAATCTGGGTCTGCCAAAATAGGAAGAGGCAAAGATGTCCGAAAGCAGACGGACAACAGGGGGAGAGGCTTCCTTTCCCATCAGCCGTCACAGCCAGCGCTCCATCCATCATGGGAGGCCAGCAAGAAGAGGAAGGAGCAGCAAGGGCAAATCCTGGCATTCCAAGGGAAGAAGATTAAATTTGATGATGATGATGACTGAAGGAATAGTTTTAGAACTGAATAAATTTAGCCTTCAGGAATGTATTTTGGATGTGGTCATCTTCTGTTCCTCATAGATATAAAGTCCATAGACACTTGTCATTTATACAAGCATAGATGCAAGGCGGTGTGTTGTGGCCGTTGTAAACTTCTTTGTCTTTAGTGATAAAACTTAAATATTAAGATGTTTGAGACGTCAGAATATGATGGTTTAGTACTTTTTTTTTATTGAACTACTGTGTTTCAAGGAAAATTTCTATTAAACTTGGATTTTCATGTTTACGGACATGGACACGTCACCTATTTCCCTGTTTACATTTCCATAAAACTGTCATAGTGTTGTGACGCGTTTACTTACACAGCGGAAAACCTTTGACTCAACTAACCATTTCTCGTTTATGCTAGCCCCTGTTATTAGGCAAGTTTAAATCAGTGGCAAATTTTTGAGGTTCTTTTGCCCTTACTGCTCTGTTTTTCTTTAAATATTCTTAGCGGTGTCTCTGAATTTACTTCAGAGTTGGTGTACTTCAGAGTTGGTGTACTTAAATTAGGTGTACTTAAAGTTACACCTAATTGTATAAACTTAATAAAATATTTGATCATTTGAACCTTCATATTCTCTGTGAACTAGAAAATTTATGAGACAATTGCAGAAATGTCTACTGACGCTTTTTTTTGACTCTTCACATGCGCCACCTGCTGGCAGAAGTAATAGCACACCATTAAACGTTCAAATAGGGTTACTCTAAAAAGTTGAAATAATTATTTTGAATATGAAACTAAATATATATTGTTTAAAAAGATAGTTTGAAGAAAAACACGGCTTACGGATAACCATGATATATAAAGATTTATTGTAACATAAATAACTATATGGGTAAGTATATGTTACTCATGAAGAGCAAAATATTTTTCTGATTACAATTCCTATTTTTTTGTTTGTTTGTTTTCCATTTTGAAGAACCCTTTTATGTGTAACACCACATTTTACCTCAGGGAAAACAATTGATGGATTACTAATTGTAGACACTGACTGATTAAATCACTCTCCATACTTTGGGCAAAGGTAAACGTGTTATTGACAGCAGCCTGTTGTCTACATTCACTCTGCATTTGAACAACCTCACGGTTAGTAGATGGGCCTTCCAACGTTTTTTGTTAGCAATATCTTTTTCTAGAAACAGATTTCAAATACTAACTGTGACAATAGAGTTTTCTCATCACGTTGAAGAATCTGAACAAGATGGATTCGAACCTGATTTGTGCTAAAACCCAAGAAGATACTTGTGATTAATTTGAATTACTTTGTTTTGAAATCAGTATTAAATAATTCATCATATACAATTTAAACTCTCCATCAAAAATGATGAGTAGGAAAATAGAAAGGAAACGCACAGTCACTTCAATACTGGGTTTAGTAGTGTGGTGTTAGTTTTGGTAATTACTCTACAAGTTCTTTATAACCTCAAAGAAACTTGGATCTTGGAATGACGTCAAAACCATTTTAATTGTTCAAGTTCCAAATTAAGGATGGACATCCACAGTGATTGGCATTAGTATTTCCTAATAGCAATTAGCCTTAATAACAATGTAATTTTCTTAGCACAACTTTAAAATCTTGTAGGAACGTATTTAGTAAAAGAGGACTGTGTAAGAAAGACTTAAAGAGATATAAATGATCTGAGGTCCACAGGGACATAAGGCAGCCATTTGGATCTTAACACTGCTGGGGTTATTTAGAAAGTTCTGGCTTCAGGGGACATTTCTGTTCATTTCTCCCAACTATAAACTGGAGTATTTCAACTTCTAATTGTAAACGAAACGTACAAACCGCATATGTCATTTTTATCAATCATTTGATATGAACATTTACCTGTTTTTTCCCCACCAATCTAAACAAATTAATCTTCTTTCAACTTAGTATTTCAAGATACGCGTTAAAATGGTCGCACTTGGAAAACTTAGTACTGAATTGGTTTTGTGGTTCTAGCTATAAAAACTCTTAGAATAACTGGTGCCTGAACGACTTTAGTAATGCTTATTTTTACCCATATTGATGCAAACACATGGTTAGGTCACGTCAGAAAATCTAAAGCCTATTGTTTCTCGTAGGATTTAGTTGGAAGGAATATTTGCCTTAATTTTGTCAAAAACCTCAAATGCAATAATGCTATAATAATAATAATAATAATAATAATAATAATAATAATAATAATAATAATAATAATAATAATAAATATTTTAGATACTTTTATTTTGAAGGCTAACTCTGACGTTTGTATACATCCGGAGGCTGTAGAGGCGTGCTAATCCTCCGCTGAGGTGATTTGGCGGGTAATACTTTTGTATGTTTCTAATTTCGGTCGGCGCATAGTCTGAAGCAGGACCTAAGTGATGCTAAAGTGACTTTTAAGACGTGTGCGAAATGTTGTCAACACCAACAGAGGAAAGAAAGTACTTTTGCAGCCCTGAGGTAAGCTTGGAAAGGGGGGAGGGACTGTTGTTTCAACAAGCTAAGCAAACTTTTAAGTTAGCCTTTGCTAACTTTACGCTGCAGGCTCGTGCACCAGGTGATACACGGAGTCGAATTGAAGCATTAATTGCTTGTCGTGTGTGTAATAGGGAGCTGAGAAGTGAATATTGAAGCAAAGTCGGCCCTTAAACAGACTTGGCAAACTTTATGAACGTGTTTATTTGCTAATATTTTCTGTCAGGCGATTAGCAGACTGAAGCTGCAGGGCCGTGCACGGCGCGAGCCTCAGGACGAAGGTGGGACCATGGAGTCTATCGGTGGGGAGAACCAAACCAAGATGGGCATAGCCTCTCAGACCCATAATTTAAAAAAGGGTGAGGCTTTGCAATCCTGCTTTTTTTTCTTTCTTTTTTTTTTGGTCAAAACTTGCCTCAGAACTCCATTACACATTTTGTCACATTAAAGCCACAAATATTTAGTGTGCATTTATTAGATGAAAGGACAATAATAATGTTATTTAAAAAAACTAATTAACTGACACAATGATATTGCAATGAAAATATATTGTGGAACCCTAGCATAGACTTCAGTGTATAGAGCTGTAAAGCTGGTAGAAAGATTCCTCAACAAAAAGTCTACTAATGATTGACTCTGGAGGCATGCATATTTTGGGAGATTTGTTTTTAATTTTATTATATCAGTCCTAATGGAATTTATGAAAACTTTGCTCATATTTTGACATAACGTGAAAAAAATCAGATGCTATGACTATACTTTAAATGCTAATAAACTCTATTTAAATGTTAGTTTTGTTGTGAAATGACCTCAGTGTCCAAAACTTGTTCCAGTTTTGATATGATCCAATTTGTGGGTCATTTTTTCCCCTCCAACCCACAGAAGCCATGCTGCTGTTCCAGAAGACCCGCACCGATAACTCTCTGGTTCTCCTGACGAGGAAGTTTGCTCAGAGATTAAATCACTCTCGAGGTGGACTGGTGGACCTCAACTTGGTCTCATCGGAGCTCAAAGTGTCCAAGAGGCGTCTGTATGACATCACCAACGTGTTGGAAGGAATCAATCTCATGAAGAAGACCTACAAAAACCACCACCAGTGGTTGTAAGTACAGTCAACTCTTATTATTCATGCATTATCATCAGCAAAATAACTCTTTAAGTGAGCTGATGGGCAGTACATAGCTCTAATTGAAGTCGCCTAACCAATTTAACATGAATAGAATGTGAAAAATTTTTAGAAAATTGCTTCAATTGATTTTGAAATTGGGTTCAAAATGAAGGCAGCTCAGACAGAACGTCGAGTGGAAAGCTGCTGCTGCTGCTTTTTACGGTCAGCCCAAACCTCAAACGAATGAAATAGATTGATTGATTGTATCTATTAATCACATATTTGTTTTTGGAAGATTTATTCCTGGAAAAATCTGGATGTAAGATTTTTTTTTTTCCCCACTAATGTGCTGGTTGGGTTTCTGTAGTTCAGAGTGACAGCACGCCCCCGGCGGCCATCTTGTGTGAGAAGCGTTTTTTCACAGCTTCTATTTATTTGAACTTTGAATTCAGGAGAGCTTTACAGTGGACTATCAGCACCAGACAAAGCTTTTGTTTCTTATTACAAGAGCAAAGTCTAATGACAATAGAGTTGAAATAATACGAGAATAAGATTGTAATACAATGAGAACTCTTTTTATCACATCAGTACATCTGCCACAATAACAGTTTTTGCTGTACAATAATAAATTGCCCAGAGGTTATTGTGATAAACCATAATATTGTTGTTTTGAGATCACTTTCAAGTAATATATTGATAACGGCATAATAAAGCAAGAACAAGTTCTTAAAAATTATGAAACTTTCAATTTTATTGAACATTTAACACTGGAGCTGGAAGACGTTTTAAATATCCAAAACGAATAATAATATCACAACTATTTTCTTGTAATTAAAAAAAAATCTTGTTGCCTTAACCTCATTCTCCATTGTACAACTAACAGTAGGATTGAATGACTTAAAAGCCACTTTTTCAAAGTATTTTTTGTCATTTTTTGCTTTTTTTTTTTTTTTTTTAGAAAAGAAAGCAAAAAAAAATATTGATATAAAACAGAAAAGAGAGATTTTATTTTGAAGTGGCATCGCCCGGCTCTATTCTGCTGTGCCCAGGGGCGGCCCTGTGGAGGACAACCTCGGCAGAAGCCTGGAGTCTCTGATCGAGGAGGAGGAAAAGCTGGACGAGCTCATCCAAATCTGCGCCCGGCAGATCAGCAGCCTGTGCGAGGAGAACCTGCATGACAGATATCCTTGGGGCTTCCAGCCTCCGCTGTCGGATACATTGGGCCGTTTTTGTTTCAGATTTACCTGCAAATACACATCGGTTACTTTCCTGAACTCCACCGATCACGTACGCCTACCTGACGTACGAAGACATCAGGAGTATTCCGAGTTTTGAACAGCAGACTGTGATTGTAATCAAAGCTCCGCCCGAGACTCGCCTTCAGGTGCCACATCCAGAGGAGGTACACAGATCAGGATGATTTCAGATTCTTCTGCAAAAGTCACTTCGTAATCACACCGTCCTCTTCTTCTCTGATGCTCAGAGCTTGCAGATTCACCTCAGAAGCACCAACAGACCCATCGATGTCTTCCTCTGCTCTGACACACCGGTTGCCATGGAATCCATGGAGACGCCGGCTGCGGGCAACGCCAGCGGTAGACAGGTTAATCTACCCACCTGTGGGAAAGACTCCTCTGCACCCCCATCCTTCTCAATGCAGACGTCGACTAAAGGTGAGCAAATCACTTTATGAAAGGAAAAGAAAAAACTATATGAACAAACCGGGCCGTCTGTGGAACGAGGTTAACTAAAACTGAAATTGAGAAGACACTTTTGTTAACTGAATAAATAAATAACAGTAATTAATATGGAAAAAGTAAAGCTAACTGGAACGATATTATGTGTTTTATAAATCTAACTAAAACATACTGAAATTATAGATATATTATCCTATGTTTTTGTGTTAATTTTTTTTTTAGCCTCTTGAACTGATGTGAAATAGATTTTTTACCCCCTCCACACGCAGCTGTTAGCAAATTACCGTATTTTCCGCACTATAAGGCGCACCTAAAAACCTTCAATTTCCTCAAAAGCCGACAGTGCGCCTTATATATGGACCAATATTGAGCCACAACAGGTCTAGCAACTACGGTAAGCAGCCGCCGACTTCATTTTTGCCCGTAGAAGAAGAAGCGCCCGGTGCATGCTGGGATAGTTGTCAGACGCTGGTTTGTTAATAAAGTTTGAATAACCCATCTACCTACCGACCTGATAATCAGGTCGTCTGCAGGTCATTTAGCACCACGTTCTCCAAGAACATGCTGTGCGCGAACGGAGAAGAGTGACCATCGTCCAACCACGTCCCGGCCCAGTCGCGGATGGCTCTCCTCGCCGACCGGAGTTGGACTGTTCTGTTGACATTTTTTTATGTCAAAAAATTGGCTGTAGACATTCATCCGGGGTGCTTCGACTAGGGTTACCAAAAGACCAGCCCCTATACATTTAAAGCCAGGGGGGCGGGGGAAGAGAGACGGAGACATCAGCGTGTCGGTTTGTCTGTGTTACCCAGAAAGCAGTTGGGCACAATATCGCAACACCAACACCATGAGTGAAACAATGACTGGGACAGCCTACTATATAATGTACTCGGGGACCAATTCTTTATTATTACACATCCACATTTGTAGAGTAGGGAACAAAGGGATGGGTGTCAACCCTAACTGTGGCGTCTATTCTATGTGCCTTATAATGTGGTGCGCCTTATATATGAAAAAAGCAATAAAATAGGCCATTCATTGAAGGTGCGCATTATAGTGTGGAAAATACGGCACTTAACTCCATACAGCTGTTGGCGCTTACGCTAGTCCACAATATGATGACAGCAAAAATTGGGTAAAATACCAAAGTCAGGTTTTTGTTCAGCAATAATTGAATCCATTTTCTGAAATGGTTTCTTCTGTTAAGTATTTATTACCCAATCAATGTACATAATCTCAATATGCTACTTTCATCCTTTCATGCACCTAAAAATTAACCAATGTATGTAAAAAATAAAACTACTATTATAACTAATTAAAACTAAGCTAAAACTAGACAATATTTAACTAATAAAAAAGAAACAGTATGAGTGAGTTGTTCCAGCACAATATAAGGTTACATCTCCTTGACCCATATGTGATTTCAGTGAATCATCCCCTAAACTTGGTGCAGAATCCTTTTAATATAGCTACATCAGAAGGTTTTCCACTGTCACTATTAATGTCACACGTCTTCATCTCAGTCACTTAGAACTAGACCACATCAATACTAGGGCTGTAGTGATACAATAATCTCACGATACGATACATAATATTCTGCTCATGATATGATATATATTGCGATATTCAGCAAACGAACAATTCAATACACTTTTGCGATTTTAGAAAGATTTTAGAGGGAAAGAGTGATTTTGGTGACATTTTGTGACTGTTATAGAGTTGGTTGGATTGAATTAATTTAACTGAAAACTGATTAAAAGCACCAACTACACAATACCTGGGTCTGATTGGCCATGGACACAGACTTATAGCTGACAGCCAGACAAAATGAATCAAAGTGGCGAGAAAACATGTTTCTTTTAATTGAACCAGTACAAACTGTAGCTTACATGCATTTGTAAAGTAAATAAAGTGCACCAAGTACCCTGCTCTGCATAGTCTGATACCTTTTTAACCTTGACACTTAACATCTGAAGGAATCACTCTAGGCCTGATGACCTAATCACTTTCCCAGCGAAGCAAGCAGTGAGTGAACAAGGTGACAGTTGGATGTTACGATACTTGCGGAAGAATATCGGGTTTTTTTCTAGGAAAGAAAATATCGATATATATATTGCAAAATCGATATTATTACACAGCCCTAGTCAATACCTCAGTTTTCTCTCTGAGACAATCAGAGGTGGATTTGCTGATTTTAAGTCATCGTTATCCTGCTGCAGAACTCAAGTGAATTTGAGCTCAGGGTCAAACGGATGGCCAGACTTTCTCCTTGAGTTACCAAACAATTACAATTACAACAATTACAAAAGGTCATGCATCTCCTAAAGCAACACAGAAACTCCAGATCATCACACTTCCATAAAATGACAAAACTGGGGCAAAAAAGCTCAAAGCTCAGTTTTTTTAATTTATTTTTTAACTCTGATAATTCATTCTTCTTTCTCCATCTCTTCCCCCATCCCAATTGTCTTTCCAGAGGATTCTAACAGTAGCTGTGAAACAAAGGGTTTCTCAAACCCAGAATCTGAGGTGACACCACACTCGACACTGTTAAGTTTCATCCCTTTGATGAACTCGTGCAGTATCCCCCCGAAACTCGAGCATAACTACGCCATTTCGTCTCCGGTCTCCTCCCTTGACGGGGAGCGTTGCCGCATCAGCCTGACCACAGATGAAGGCATCACAAACTTCTCCTCAGCCTGACATGGAGATGCTTCGTTGCTGAACAGACTCTGTTGGAATCGTCATTCAGGCTGAGGGGAAATAAAAAAAAAAACAAAACAAAAAAAACACTACTCGCTCAAATTAAGTTTTTGTTTTGGAACTTTTACTACCTCCGAGGAAACGTCGCACTGGATTTGCTCCGGAAATGCTAAGAAACTCAGGCTTATTGGCTGGATGCTGTTGGGCTACACTGTTCATCTGTCTGAGATCATTAATCGGTTTAAGACTGAGTGAGAGAACATGGATAATTTTTCCTGTTGGATGTCAAATGAACTGTAAAGACATTATAAAGGAACAAACTCTGTTATAGGATGCGACTTGAATTCACTCACTGATTTAAAAATAAGGTAAGATCCTCAAAGAATCATTCAACCTTGGATGTAGTTTGCTGCAAAGGCGGGGCAGTGTTGGGTATGTTTTATTTTCAAAGTGCTCCATCAACACAGGGCATTAATAGTGTCATCATGGGTGACATGATGACGTCACCAGGAAGTTTCCAAAGCATCTGATTCAGTCGTCCCATGCTGTCTTGAAAAGACATCCATATTTTGTTCCCACGCTCCGCCATTTTATCCCAAGACTCCAACCTATTTCCACGTTTTGCTTGTAAACAGTGCCTTTCATATCCATGTACTTTTTATTGTTTTAGTCAACAGGTAATCTTGATTAATAAAAGAATCGTAGAATGCAGAAATCTCACGTTTAATTAATGCTATGTTATTTTGTAAAAGACTATGTTAACTGTTATTTCCATTGATTCCCCCATTGGAGCCTGCTGACTTTTATAAAGTAGGACCCCTGATCAAACTAAGACAAAGCTGAGCCATCTGCTGTTAGTTGAGATTATTTATTGGAGTTACATAAAAATGTTTACTTTCAGTAGAGTAAGAGCGAATAAAACAAACTCCTTTGAACCATTGGTTTTCAACACAGGTACAAGATCTTCCTGTGATGGGTCTAAATTAACAAGTGATGGGACAAAATGACAACCACTTGTTGTCCCACTCATTAATTTGCACAGATTATAAAATCCTTAATGTTGTTTACTAGGATTGCCCCAATATATGTTCGTAAATTTATATGACTGACAAGGCACAGGCCAGTAGGAGAATCTGACTGTATTAAACCCTTTAGTAAAAAATAAGTTTTAACTTGTGTAACTTTTAAAAACACTGTTTTTACATATTTGTTAAAATTGTCACTCTGTCCTGACAATGTAATATAAAAATGCAGCTCCTCTGCCTTCTCTCTGTGGTCCTACAACCATCTGCAGAAATACACCAATCAGAGCCAGGAGGAGAGTCTTGGCGCTCTCCATCATCCTCATGTAGATTCACACCCTACCCACTGCTCTGTTTTGAATGCTAAGGCTAGTTAGCATGGCCACCGATGATGGCATATGAAGTTTTCCTGTAACGATAAATTGTTTCTAAGCCATCAGCACATTGAGCAGTGCATACACAAGCATGTTTGACAATACACGGTTCTGATTGGCTGCATCCACCAATTGTAGTTTTAAAACTCAGATACCTTTATTTCCAAATTGTTAGTTACTTTCCAAGCTGAAATATTTCCAGAGTTAAATTTGACTGGCAGTGTGCAGCAGCATGTTGGGGAGTGGCCACACTCCTCTTTAAAAGAGTTGTGAAGACTAGTTACTGTTGGACGATAGATTGTTTTTAGGTTTTGGTATTGGTAACCAGAATAAGGCTGTTCATGACGTCAGTACGGACAATTCAAATTTAAAAGCCTTAACATCAAGCCTGAATCAGACTTGAAATGGTACACTTTGTACGTAATATTTGTCTCATGAAACCTTTATATACTATAGGTCTTGACTCTTGGGGTTCTGAATTGGTCCATTTCCCTCTACTGCAGTCTTATTAGAACTCCCTGGCAAGACTCTGTCTGAAACTCTTTACTTTGTAGTTTTCTCAGGTCTCTAGCTCTCACTCACTCTTCAGCCTTCTGATTCGTAGACTTTTGATTGCACTCTTAAGGGTTTGACATTGAACATTGCTGCAGTGAAAAGTCTCATGACAGTATTTTTGTCATCAAACCATTCAGAGAGTGGTATGCCCGTGCAGACAGCGTGGCCTCTGGTCGATGTTAAGAGTGGTGGGGGGGAATTGTCTCCCAATGATGCTCTGGACCTCTGAAAGCATCGACTTTTATTTCTCCGCTGTCACAAAAGCCCTTTATGCCTTCCATTTAAGGACCTGCCCTACATTACGAAACAATTTCAACTGTGACAACTTAATAGATGTCAGGTGCACGCAGCTCTGAGGGCGTTAGCTGTATTTCAGCGCTCAGTTCGACTTGTCATGTTGGGAGAAGCTCAGGAGGATTTGGCAACACTAAAGAGAAGTACTGTTTGGTTTTAGTCTGCTGGTCTTAGTCCGTTTGCCTGGAATTGTCCTGGTTTAGCTGTTTTAGCTCTGCTAAAGCAATTAAATTGGGTTCTAGTTGCACTTTTTTGCTGCATATTCAAGGCCTAATTTAGTCTTCATGGTGCAGAATTGTAAATACAGTGAGATAAATAAGTATTTGATACATCTTTAGAGCTTTAGAGCTTTTCCAATAAAGAAGAACAGAGAGGTATGTAATTTTCATCATGTACCTCAACTGTGAGTATTACGGCCATATTAAGTAAAACTAAAAAATAAAATTGTGACAGTCATCATATCTTGAGAATAAAGTCATAATATTATGAGTTGTAAAACAATAAAGTCGGAATGTGAGAAAGTCGCAACAATATGAGAAAAAGTCACATTACGAGAATAAAGTTATATTATAAGAATATTGTAAGTCAGGATAGTACCACTTTATTCTCATAAAACTACAACTTTATTTTAGGAATTATTTCAACTTTATTCTCCTAAGACTTTTTGTAATATTAGCATGGCCCCACTAATCCGTCGTACATGACAGACAGAATCTTAAAAAAAAGTAGAGACAACAACATTTAATTAATTGATAAGATGTGTACTGTAGCTATTGAGTCGGTTTGTCTATAGTGCCTGAGGGATTTTGGCCCACAGTTACATGCAGATCATCTCCAAATCTTTCAAAATTCGGGTTCAGCTCTCTCCAAAGATTTTCTGTTTGGTTTAAGTCTAGATACCTAAGCTACACATTAAGTCACTTAAGGAGCTTGATGTGCTTCCTATGGAGGTACTTCTTACTTGGGTCATTGACATAGTAAGAGACCAAAGCAGGACCTGCCTTTAATGCTCTTACTGAAGGAAGGAGGACAGTGTTGCCCTAAATCTCATGACTCATGGCCCCCTCCATCCTCTCCTCAGAAAAGCTCCCACAAGTCTGCTTTGGTGACAGTGGTGAGGAACAGTGGTGTCCAAAGTCGGTCCTTGAAGGCCGGCATCCTGCATGTTTTAGGTCTCTCCCTGGTTTAACGCAACCGGATCTATTGATGGCTCATTAGAAGCCCTAAGAAGAACATTGACATGCTGAGGAGGCTGTTACTACCACCAGGGAGAGAAACCACTTTGGACACCACTGGTGTAGAGTGAGATATTTAATCAGAAACTAAATTTAGCATATTTTTCTTCTTTTGGGAATTTTTTTCAACTTTAATCTGTTTTGCGTCATTTTGCTTCATTTTCCACTCTCATACTTATTGCTTATGTATTCATATTTTTAAGATTATCTGATTAAGTACGCCAGTTTCTGTTGGTTTTGGGCCACCTTTGCTGGAAAATGTGTTGTTAATGTTCCAAAGAAATGAACAAAAACCACTCTAGAAGACTAATTTTAAGAAAATGTATTAAATGATAAGCTTTTCTTCAGATTTATTCTGATGAGACAGTTGACTTCCATATGAGAAAAATGTTAAAAATAAAAGCAGTACTTCTCTTCTGGGCCTCTCTTTCCGCCTCAAACATTTCTCACCTCGCTCTCTTCATACTTGGTGTGAAAACCCCCCCATGCAGTATTTATGTGGCAACACTAGGGGGCAGCGAGAGCCCACAGAATCCCAAAATGTGTCCCGGCTGCTCCAGACCCGGAGTTGTTTTCAAATTGCCAGATGAAGCGTTACCTTCTGGTTCTCAGAAATACAGCTTTTGTGAATTCAAGCAGAAATGAGTTGAGGTGAAGTGTGGAAGTTCTCTTGTGTTTTTGAGAGTGGAGAAGAAACCAAGGTGTCAAACTGAACACCTGCATACAGCGATGATGTTAAATATCATCTCTTGAGTTTTTTTTTCCTGAGATGTTTTTTGGTAAGAAAAACATGTCTTGAAGTGATGCAAAATGTTCCAGACTCAGTCAGGTTAAAGGCTAACAGGTGAGAAAACACTCTGACTACTTTTTCTTTACAACATGATTGAGTTTTTAAATAAATATTTCTGCTTTAGTAAGCCATTTATATCTAGAAAAATCTTTAAACTAGTCAAAAAGTCAGTGAAATTCCAAATGCCATAGTTATTTTTAAAAACTTTTCTCGTACCTTCAGGATCCACAAACAATCTCTCTTTGTCTGAGCCGCAGCATCTCAGAAAAATACATCATCGCCTCAAACATGATGATGTAATCCTTTGGCCACCCGCAGTACCCCAGTGGTGTCCGTAGATGGCAGTGTTGGACCTGTAAATCCCCCTCCTTGAACTCTGTCAACCCAATTCCCCCCACAACAGTGGCACACTCAGTCTGAGTTCATGGAGAGTCACTGGATCATTGCTGGTATTGATTCATGTGTGGTTCTGATTTTCTTTTCTTTCTTTTTTTTTCTTCTGTGCCACTAAGATGAGCACATGGGGGTGGAGGGGAAGAAGTTTTTTATTTCATTTTATTTTTTTAAGATTGGTTTGTATTGAGTCGACCCTGGATGTCGGCGCACATCCAGGAGTTAAAGAGCAGTCGGTTGGGTCTGTCAATCAGCCAATCAATTTCTCCATGAAGGTTCGTTCTTAAAGTGCTTTTCCTTGTCACCTGCAAACTAATGACGCACAGCGGGAGGCTTAAAGTGCTGAGCAAAATGCACAGATGGCTGGACTTTAAAAGCGACATAGGGCAGAGTCACCTCTTAAGATAACATGCCTCAGGTTTTTTGTGTGTGTTTTTTTTTCTTTTTTTTCTTCTCCCCACTGTGAAGGCCAGTCCAGCTATCTCTTCTTAGCCAAATTGTGCTGCTGGTTTCTGCGCCGCACTGTACTCCCTTTGCCCGGGCTGCCGTTGCGACTGCTGAAAACTCAGAGGCTGGAAGAGAAAACAAAACTCGGAGAGGGTTAAAGAGGGAGCACGAGAGAGGGAGAGCGCGTACTACTCGCCTCTCATTGGCGGCGGGGAGGCAAGCGTCGTCTTTTTACGCAGCGCCATCCGGCCAATCGTCTACCTTTTGCAATGTTTTGGGTTTATGAATGAAACGGATAGTGAGAAAGCAGCGCAGGAGTAGTTTGATTCACCACTCGGTAGCTCAGGGTGGAGAGTCTATTCTAAAAAAAGAAAAAATAAAAGGGAAAAGAACAGGTGTACCTGTAGTTGACTCAGAGTAGCTGTGGATGTGGAAGAATGAATGGATGGAGATTCAGAAGAAACTTTAGGTGGTTATGTCAGTAGAAACCTGTTGCCTAATCGGTGCCGATATGCTTTTTGTAGAAGATGTATATATTTGGAAAACGCAGGAAACGTAACTTTTTTTTTTTCAGAAAATACTCAATGTAGCTGTCTATTAAGATAAAAAAAGTAACGTAGATTTGCAGATTACTCCACCATACAAGCACTTTCTTAAATGCTTTATGTGTTATACCATGTTGTGACAGTTTGCTCTGACTACTCAGTCATGTTTGTTCTACATTTCACTCTGATAGTGTATTTTTTTTAAGTAGGGTTCTATTAAGTTATGTGTAGTAATTATCTTACCTGGAGTTGCAAGCTCTCTTTTAGCTGTTACATTTTGATGAATCTGTGAGTACGTTTTCAACTAACTGGTGGTCAGAGTGATAAGTGGACGACTTCCATGTTTCAACAAATTGTCTTTGAAACAAACGTCTTTGTCATTTTTTATTTTTTTTACAATATTTGAAAGGTATAAATAACTTAAGATACTTAAACTATTTAATCATGAGCGAACATTGTGAAAATATGTCATAACAGAGTAGCATCTTGCTAATTGAAATGAGGACAAACCGTCTTTATGTCTACACACGGTTAGGGCTGTCACAATAAAAAATTTAACCAGACAATAAATTGTTCGAGAAATGATTGCGATAAATTATAATGTTATTTTGAGTCCATATCCAACTAATATGATGATAATAATGGAAAATATACCCACTCATATAAATAAAAATTCTAAAAACATTTAGCATTCTAAATATCCATAATAAATTAAACAGTCAAAACAACAATAAGTAAAACAGACTATGAAGTTCCAGTAACCAAAATTGCATTTTAATAAATAATAATCATTCAGCTTAGACAGGGAAAACAGGGAAAAGTGGCAAGTATTGCAAACTAGCTACTTCCTACTGGATATGAAATGTTTACAGTGTTTCTCAACGATATTAAAGGACTGTTATTTGAAAATCATTACACTCATTTTAATTTATCGTGTGGTCAATTGATTTATTACTTATTGTGATAAGCTAGCTGCTATGTAGCCGGACATCTAAAGGCCTAAATGACTCATCAGTACAGCCTTTCCTTTTTTAAATCTGTATTTTCAGTGTTTATCTTCCTGTTAATCTCTCACCCTGTACTTATTATTGCCAATCACACAAAAAGGCAGTGATTCTACATTTCATTTCTTTGCAAATGTACAAATTGAGCAGGATTACATCCACATTGCTAATTCTTCAGCTGATGTACCTCGAGGGGTGGCCTTCACGGGTGACTGCCCTCCCCTCCCCGGAGGAGACGGTTTCCAGGGGGATTGACTGTAAGATGTCTCTTTATTGATCAACCGAAGGGAAAATTACACATTATGGCATGTTTTTGACCAGTTGGAAGTGGAGTTCTGTTTTTATGTTGTTGTTTTTTTCTTAAAACAAGGAAAAGGCAAGACTATTGCACTAGAATGAATAAGATGTTAAATGGAATATTTAGAAAGTTTAAATGTATTTATTTTTTCTTAAAATGAAGGTTTCATGAATACAAATGAGGTTTTGAAGTCTAATCAGTGTGGAATATTCTAGTCCAGCTTTGACTAGGCCATAAAGTGTGGGTTTTGATTAATTTCATTTCAAGCTTCAGTCATTCACCTTCATAGCAGAGGATCATAATTGTAGCTAAAACATAGTGGTTAATACGACTATATTTAGCACAGAAAGCAAAAACGTCCTTGTTAAAGGTAAGTTGTTTCTTTCTGCTGTCGCCACATGCAACACTTGGAGGAGGCCAGGCTTTCTCATACCTTTTTCCATTTGGCTTTATAAATGGATTCAAATGTGCACTGTACAATAACTCGGGTCAAAACTGAATTTAAATCTGTTAGCATGTATGTGTGACTGATCTGGTTATTAATTTCTGTATATAAATCTGATCTGTTTTGTAAGGTTTGTTTAGTAACAGAATAATATATCATTTGGTCTGATGATTAATTGAATAATCCAAACAAAGTGTCTTTCTGTAGTAGCTACTAGTAAAACAAATCTATGAAACAGAAAATCGTAGATCACTGGGCAGGTAGTCCATCAGGCTAAAGACTAACCTTAAAAATTAAAAAGCAAAATTAAATTGAGACAGTGGGAAAAAGGGACATTTTTATACATAAAATAGTGCTATATAAATAAGCTAAATGTTGAATAAAAAGAGACTTCATTTATTGAAAATCTGAAAAAAATATTGTAGTCTTGTGCAGTTTTAAGATCTCATTGCAGCTCAAACACCCAGTAGAAGTTGTCAGTCCTTGCGGTTATAGGAGGGAAGGAGGTTGGTAAGCAGATCAATTTACTACTCCTACATGCATGAATCCATAGCATAGGTCAATTTGTCGACTGTGCATTAGAAAAAGTAATTTTTCTCTGACACGTGGTCTTCGGGTTCTCGTCTGCTCAAAAGTCTGACCTCTTCCCAGGGGGGTTTCGGCTGCGGCTTTGCTCTCAAACGTTAATACCACCCTGGACATATCGGCATATTCATATCCAAGCTTTGAACCGCGAGGCCCGGTCTCAGAAGGGGAGGGGCGAACTTTGAAGCAACGCTACTCGTGATGTAGGAGTCGGCTTGATCTGACACAGCTGGATTCTGGCTTTGATAAATGTGGAGCAGTTTGCATGTGAAGCCTGCTTGTTTCTTCTCAGGTTTTGAGGTGGTTGTTTTTCTTTTTTTCCTGGATAACAATTCACCTGCGTAACGATGATACAGCCGTGGCTTTGGATCCTCCCCCAAACACCCCTGTCTCCTGTGGGCCATTTACCTTCCTCAGTTCATCTTGGATAAATCAAACATTTGCTTAGACAAAACCAGACGTGAACCAGAACCTAAAGGCGTTTAGCCTTTGGCCAGTGGAGACAAAGACCATCGGTTGTTATTTGCATGAAATTTGCATCGGATCCTCCGTTCTCCCCCCCCCACGACTGTTTGCAATGTCAGGAGGCCAAATTAAACCGTGTTCCGTTTAAGCCTGATTTACATCTCATTTGCATTGGAGTTGCTTAACCGGGGCTACTTAGCTGAGTGACCCCTGTGGAAACTCCTTACCTCGCGCTCAGAGGAGGCAAGATGGCGCGACGGGCTAATTTCATTAAGCCAAAGCAGCCGTTCGACTGAGCGAGTGCCTTTGGATGTAATCATTAAAAAGGGACGACGGCTTGCAAGCTGTTTGTAATCAGGCCGTTTCTGCGTGCATATGGACATTGTGTCATATTTACTGTAAGGATGAAAGATTAGGCATGGGGGGGAATGGCGGGCGGCATCAATCTCACTCAGCATCTCGGAGCAGGCACATTAATCATCACATCTAGGGGAAATCATCGCTCGGCGACCGCTCTCCGCACACATGGCGACGGTCGCCGGATGCGGGAATGGACAGAGGGAGAGTTGGTGCCTCACTGAGCACAAGCACAGCAGCCAATACTTCTTCATTGATCCTCGGAAGTTGGACTGGATCTTGGATGGGATTTTTTATTTTTTTTTTGTCTGTTTCTAATGTGCTCACATGGTGAGAGCGGACTCCAACTTCTGCTTCCCCCAAGTTGATCATAGATTCCTTACCCAAAGAGGCTCCTGTTGCCCCCCTCTTTCCATCTTTCTCTTCCTCCACCCCCCTCAACACTTTTACATCCATTTTTATTTATAGAGGGAAAGAGAGGGATCCTGGGTAGATGGGTTCCCTTGGAAATGATGTGGGGGGATTTCAATAAGGAGAATCAATTCTGGTTTGTTTGTGGAAGCTTGCACACAGACATCAACCGGGGCAATATATCACCCACAGAAATTTCATCATGCTGTTTGTTTGCTTTGAAAGGAATAAGGGCAAGACATGGAAGCTAGAAACAGCCGACTTATTCCACAAGGAATCGTGGCCCTACTGCGTGCTAGTTTTTCTTCTGGTATTACCTTCACTTCTGTTCCTGTTTTATTCCCTGAAAATAAGGTTATATCTGAAATAGAAAAGTAGTTGTAGTTGAATTCCAAGTTTGCAATTTTACCGGGTGTCTGAGGCTTTCAAGAATAGTGAGAATTAGAGGTGTGCCGATCAATCGGCCACCGATCATAATCGGCTGATTTCCTTGAAAAAGTGTATGATCGGTGATCGCCGATCATGGTCTCTTGTTGCCGATCACACAAACCGATCACCTGCATCTCATTTCGCAGCTTGTCTGTGCAGCTGGTCTCCTCTTTCCTTCACTCTGCGCAAACGTGCAGCAACAAATCCTAAGCGATGTGGAACTATAACGCGCTGAGTGAATGTGGAAGTTTGCGTGTTGTGGCGGAAAATTACCTCGTTGTGGCAATGTTGAGAGGTTTTATTTTGACTTTTTTTTTAGCCTCTTCAGAGCCTTCATATGTTTTCAGTCTGTTAAAGATAGTATTACTGATAGCAGTACAATTTGCACAATGCCCGTTTTGTTTTTTTCTTGGAAAAAGTTATTAAAAACACGTTTTTTGTCTAAATTAAAGTGAATTCATGGTTCCTTTTTCCACATAATGTAACTGGTAGTGCTTATGATTAAAAAATAATTATGTAATCGGTATCGGTGATCGGCCGTGATCGGCCCTCATGGGTGATCGGAATCGGTAGGAAAAACCTGATCGGCACATCTCTAGTGAGAATATAACGTGCTACCATCTGTACAGCCAGTAGCTGCTACTGTTGTGAACATTTATTTATGGTACAGGTTAGAGGTGCAGAAAAATAATTGCTTGTATAGAAATTCAAAATTGACTCAGATTCAGATAGATTTTAAATCTATTTAAAAATCTGTTTTGAATAGATGTAGACAAGTTGTACAACTTTGCCACTTCTTTTTGTGAGGATAGTCCGTATTGCATTGTTCGTCCACTCACCTACTGTAGAAGGCTTAGAGGCGCCTGGGGGAGCCAAAACGATGGTGGATAAATTCTTTCTGGTCGGTATTTTTACCACTATTGTGGAAAACATTGGAACTGCCATGACTTTGTACGTTTACAGTTCTGAAATATATTCTTCAGGTTTCACACAATGGGTTAGATTAGATCTTCATGTAATGAAGGCTAGGTTTTAACCTAACCTTTGTTAAAAGATTTCTCTTTGACCTGCTGTGTTCACTCTTTGTTCACTACTCCTCTCTGTCGTACCTTTGAGTACTTCACACTTTTACTCTCCTTTGTGTTCTTCTGTCACATAACATCTCAAAAAATTACTTTGACGGTTGTGGTTGTAATGTGACAAAAAAAAGTTGTCATTTTAGTCTTTCAGCAAGACACTGTGCTGTAGTTCCTCTGTCAGTAACGTTTCAAGGCAACCTCTTCAATACCAATCCAAAATGAAGACAGAAAGCGAAAAAGTGTCATTATTCAATTAGGTTAACCTTGAGATATAGACATAATTTATACATGCATTCCTAATGGTGAATAATGGCTCTTGTCAGACAAATGTCACCAAAAGCCCCGCACACCTTCAGACACAGCGCTTTCATCGGAATCCCATACACCTATGAATGGCTGTACGGATGAATAGTAAAAACCAGCGAGAGCTGTCACCTGCACTGAAATGTAAAACTATGATAAAATCCTCCTTTTGCTGAAGAATTCATCAGAAGCTTTGACTCGCATTGTGCGCATTATTCACGCGTGCTTCCATCATTTAAGAGCGGAATATGACTCTTGTTTCCTGCCGCTGCGCTAATCCCATCTACAGAGGAGAATGAAAACGCCGTTGTTAGCTAAATCCATTATTCCCTCTGTAAGCAGACCAGCCAGCACTCACACGCTCATTAGCAGTGTTTAAGTGTTTGGTGCGGTGTGAGGCGCTTGGCTGCAAACCCGCGCACGTGCGCACACACTCGCCGGCTATGTCTAATGAGGGAGAAGGCCTTGAATGGTTCCTATGCTGTGATGCATTAAAGTTTAATAACCTGTCCTTTCGCTTTGCTCTTAGGAACATGCTCCACAGCTGATAATTGGAAAGATATTTTCTTCTTTCTCTTGTCTCTTTTGTCTAATGGCTGCTTTCACTTCAGCTTGGGTCCATTATTTGCCCTTGAAGGAGTATTTCTTCTCTTTGGCTCTTTACTTGGAGCTTAGCTTATGAAAAAGGTGAAAGTGGCATGTTTAGTTCGGCAGCAGTTTTCTGTAACATCTGCCACATTTGCCCCGTACAGTGATGGCGAATGAATAGACATCACTCATGAATAGTCAGAAGGCAGTTGTGTTATTAAATTTTAAAGTGACTGGCGTTAAATTAGGTGTAAACAGTTCTTGAATGCAAAAGAAATTCCTGTAATGGCTAAGCTCACAACGGATAAAGGATGTTGTCCTCTGCTTTTGATGCTTTTGATAGCCTGTATTTCATTCTGTTCAAGGTGAGGAAAGAAAGAAAAAAACCTTAGCAAACCAAAAGTTTCCAGAAAAAAATAACTGAAACTAATAACAGAATTTGTGGTTTGATTAAAAAATTTCCAGCTGAAGGTTTACTAACGAGCTTTTTGCAATGCTAACCTTAACCTGTGCTCGGTAGCTATTGAGCTAGCATCCATGTAGGCTAATTTTTATGACAATGGCACAAACACGGTAGCTAGTGAAGACCTAAACCTCATTAAAAACATTTTGAACTCAAAGCGTTTTGTGAAAACATCCTCCTAAATCTTTTTTAAAGGTCAATAAAAAGAAAATAAAAAACAGGTTATAAATCAATGAATCAATAAATCTGCTATAGCATATAAAACTGTATTCACACCTTAATTAAAGCATTTCAAAATAAGGAGCCTATTAAAAGCTGAAGCTCTTTTACAAATTATTGTAAAACTGTATGATGCACCCATCTTGCATGATGTCATGAGGCATATAGGGTTTATCAGACAAATATGCCCCTTTTTAATTTTTGCTTCAATATTACATTTCATAAACTGTTTTTAAAAGAATCTTCAATTAATGTAGATTGATCCAGTACAGGATTAACTCATCCTTTCTTTATGATTTTTATGTTTCTCATTCTAAGGTGAGTTAACTGTTAGCTTAGCTAACTGCTATTTAAGCTAAGTGTTTTTTTTTCTACCTTGTGAGGATTTAAGAGTTTGAAGCTTCTCCTATGACTATGTAACCAAATGTTATAGTCTGTACTCATATCAAGACTATTACCGGTAAGAATTATGAGAACATCACTTTCAATTTGCACATAACCCATTTGACCAAGTTGACACATAATGTTCCCCTCGCTGATGCATTTGGGAGGAGGTGGCTGGTACACCCTTATACATTGGAGATTAGGATAAAGGGCAACTTTATGTGTTGATGCCCAGAGCTGTGTGGCTCTGAAGTGCCTCATGTGCAATCACAGTTGGTGGAAGCCTGTCCACATTGGTTTTTCGCCACGGGGCCAAGAGTGTCGTCTCAGCGTGGGGGCTTGTTTAATGTGCTTTGACCCAGAAACTAGAAGTCTGACCTGTTTAGCTTCTGCTTATAGGAAGTCATCCTCCCTGGCTCTATCTAGCTCTCTCTCTGTCTCGTTCCCCGCCCTCCAGACCTTTCGTCTTGTTGTCCTCTGCTGGTCTTACATCTCCATTTCTTTACTCAAGAGCATTGATTGAACTTTTAAAACTAAAACAGCTTAGAAATCCTGAGGTCAATCTTATTTATGAGGTAACTTAATCTGTTTCTTTAGCTTTATTAACCCAGCTGCTCAAGTCTAATTCGGGTTTGTGACGGAAATGTTGTCAGTTGCCCAAATCTGTAATGATGTTAGCTCCGAGTACTCAAACTGTGTTGATGTGCCTGAGCCACCTTAATACAATAGAAAATGCTTTCACTCCAGATTAACAGTGGTATGCAAAAGCATTCATATTTCTTGAACTCCCACATTCTGTCCCATTACAACCACAACTTTCTGTGCAATTCAATGGGATTTTGCATCATAAACCAACACAAAGGAGACAAAAGAAAGGGGAAACATGATCTGGAAAATGGGGCATGCTTTTGTATTCATTCCCCTTTAATCTGATATCCCCAATAAACAAGCCCACCTGCATATAGGCAAAGAAAGGGCATCATGAAGCCCAAGGGACACCATAGACATGTCAGGGATGAAATTGTGGAGAGGTTTAAAGCACAGTGTCTCTCAAAGCAGTTTTCCCACAAGTCATGTAGGAAAAACATCAAACTTTGTAGAAGGAGGAGCTCTGGTCAGATGAAACCAAGGCTGAACTTCCTGCTCTACATACAAAATACTGTGTGTGGCATTGCACTTTAGTCTGAATACACTAGCCACACAGTAAAATGGTGGTAGTAGACCATGCTGTGGGATGCTTTTCTTTATAATGGACTTGGAGACTGGTCAGAGTAGGAATATTGATGGAGCTCAATATAAACATGGAAGAAAACCCATTAGACCGAGAAACTATTTAAGACTAAGTTAGAGGTCCACCTTTCAGCAAGGCAATGACCTTAAACACACAGCCAGGGCTGCAATGGAAATGTTTAGATCAACACGATTTCATGTGTTAGAGCTACACAGATTCTGAATAGATTCAACTGTTTCTGTGAACTTTCAAAGATCTTCTTCACCTGATCTGCCTGAGCTTGAGCTTTTTAGTTCAAGCAAAGGGTAAAGGAGTTCAGTGTGTAGATGAGCAAAGCCAGAAGAGTTGAGCCTTAAGAGACTCGCAGCTATAATTGCAGCGAAAGGATAGTTGCACAAAGTATTGGTTCAGGGGTTGTTGAGTAAAAATACAAATTTACATAAAATCTCAACAAAACACATTAAAGTTTGGAACTGTAATGTGACCAAAATGTAAAAAAGTTCAATGAGTACGTGTGCATTTGCAAAGGACTGGATGTTATCATTATAGACCATTACAAAACTTTACAGCGGGTGTCTCCAAATTTAGTCCTTGATTCTTGCTAGTGGCCTATTTAGTTTGGTTGTGTTGAAACAAACAAAAAATGGTTTCAGTGCTCATTTTGGTGATCTTGTGAGTTTCTTTTATGTTTTAGAGATGGTGTTCAAGTCTTACTTTGGTGAAGAAAGTTTTTCAGAAGCTAAGATCACCATTTATGCTGTACACGGAAATACACTCACACTTGCCACACTTCTCTCCCCACACCCTGCTGCCCCCATCTCTCTCCTGTTATTGTGACTTATATAAGCTGTGTTTCTGTTTGACCTCTCACCGTGGTGACAGAGAGTGCTGTTAGAACGTTGCCCAGTCAAATTCAATCAGGCTCAGCAGAAATGTGTGGGGCCTGTTGGTATGTGTGAAGTGGGATGGCCTCCGAAAACAAAATAAGTATTACTTTGAAAAGAAGTGTATAGATCTGCCTGATTTTGAGAACGCTAGTAAAAAATATCAGTAGAGCCCTTATTAAAATGCTTAACAATTTACTATAACATTTTACATGCTCCAGGTTGTTTCACTATTTGCTCAACTCTCACTATTTAATTTAATCTAAAGTTGTAAAGGACTTCTTGAGTGAAAAACATAATTTAAGTTATGAATTTGAATTTATTTCATAAGGGACAGTGCATTGATACCTGAGTACATTAAAACAACCATGTAAATATGCCAGTTTTATAACACTACGCTTTATATTTATGTTTAACTTCACTGGTAAAGAAAGATCCACAATTAATTTTGTGTCTAATTTTAGAGCAAAGAAAGGCATCAAACTGTTCTTTGGGAAAATGAATGAACCCTCTATATATTTACAGAAGACAACCTACAATAAAAATAAAGCACATAATTAAAATGCCAAATGTGTAATAAAAACAAATGACAAAAAACAGCAACCCCCTTCCGCCATTGAACATATCAATATTGTTAGGAACTGTTAGTTTAGGG
>NW_015112793.1:422341-423289 GCF_001443285.1 Poecilia latipinna | reverse complement strand
GTTTAGGGAGAACCATGATTATTTCTGTAGCTTACTTATTTAAGCCAAAGGCTCAAAATGACAGAACTTTTGTCTAGGTATTATAGATTTTGAGCAATAACTGATAAAATTTTAAATCATGAAATACCCCTTTAGTACCAATAGAAAGCTCTGAAACAGATGCTAGCTTTAGCATAGCTAGTGGTCAACACTTGGCTGGTCATTATTTTTAGTAGTTTTAAAAATTTATATAATTTTTTTTTCTAGCAATTACCAAATATAATTTAAAAGTGTTGGAGCTTTCTTTGGTGTGTGATATTAGCCAGTATGAATGAGTTGACTTTTATATTAGTCAAGTCTGTCAACATGTCAACACTAAAACTAATTCCTTTTTTACTTCAAAATAAGAGTCTCAAATTAAAATGAGGTAACTTTTAACTTCAGTTGTTTCAAAAAGCTATAAATATGAAATGTTACTTAGTAATTTAACACCTTTAAATTGGGCCTCTGTCACTTTAAAAACTCCTGCTCTTTCTGAAACTCCACCTTCAGGAAGTCATCAAAACATGGCTCCTCTATAAACCCTATAACAAAGTTTTTACCAACGTTGCGCTGAGAACTATCTTGTATAGTGATCTCAGCAGATGTGGAGTTCCACCTGGTGTTTGCTAATTGCTTCTGGCTAGTCTGAAGGAGCTGAGAGTGGGAGAGTTGAAGTGGAGGGCTGGACTGTGAGACAGAAGCTCAGAAGTTAGGAAACTGCAGCTCTGAGGAGGAGCTGCGTCTTGAAGGTGGAGCTAGGTCCACCTTACATTTTGCACAGATGACTGGTTGCTGGAAGTGAAGTATGCCGATCGATCGGCCACCGATCATAATTTGGCCAATTTCCGTAAAAAGTGTATGATCGGTGATCACCGTTCACGGTATCTTGTTGCCGATCACACAAACCGATCACCTGCATCTCATTTC